>NW_004444007.1:13154498-13240747 GCF_000243295.1 Trichechus manatus latirostris | reverse complement strand
TACAATGCAATCCCAATCCAAATTCCACTGGCATTTCTTAATGAGATGGAGAAATAAATCACCAACTTCATATGGAAAGGGAAGAGGCCCAAATAAGTAAAGCATTACTCAAGAAGAAGAACACAGTGGGAGGCCTCACACTACCTGATTTTAGAACCTATTATACCCCATGGTAGTCAGAACAGCCTGCTACTGGTACAACAACAGATACATAGACCAATGGAACAGACGTGAGAATCCAGACATAAATTCATCCACCTATAAGCAGCTTATATTTGACAAAGGCCCAAAGTCCATTAATTAGGGAAAAGACAGTCTCTTTAACAAATGGTGCTGGCATAACTGGATATCCATCTGCAAAAAAATGAAACAAGATCCATACGTCACACGACGCACAAAAACTAACTCGAAGTGGATCAAAGACCTAAATATGAAATATGAAATGATAAAGATCATGGAAGAAAAAATAAAGACAATGCTAGGAGCCCTAATACATGGCATAAACAGAATACGAACCATAAATAACAATGCACAAGCACCAGAAGAGAAACTAGATAACTCAGAGCTCCTAAAAAGCAAACACTTACGCTCATCAAAAGACCTCACCAAAAGAGTCAAAAGACAACCTACAGACTGGGAAAAAATTTTGACTATGACAAATCTGATCAGCGTCTAATCTCTAAAATCTACAAGATACTGCAAACCTCAACAACAAAAAGACAAATAACCCAATTAAAAAATGGGTCAAGGATATGAACAGGCACTTCACCAAAGAAGACATTCAGGCGGCTAACAGATACATGAGGAAATGCTCAGGATCATTAGCCATTAGAGAAATGCAAATCAAAATTACAATGAGATACATCTTACCCCAACAAGGCTAGCATAATCCAAAAAACACAAAATAATAAATGTTGGAGAGGTTGTGAGAGACTGGAACACTTACACACTGTTGGTGGGAATGTAAAATGTACAACCACTTTGGAAACCAATTTGGTGTTTCCTTCAAAAGCTAGAAATAGAAGTAACATAAGATCCAGCAATCCCACTCCTTAGAATATATCTTAGAGAAATAATGGCCATCACACGAATAGATACAGGCACACTCTTGTTCATTGCAGCACCGTTCACGATAGCAAAAAGATGGAAACAGCTTAGGTGCCCATCAATGGACGAATGGATAAACAAATTATGGTATATTCACACAATGGAATACTACGCAACGATAAAAAACGATGAATTCTTGAAACATCTTATAACATGGAGGAATCTGGAAGGCATTATGCTGAGTGAATTTAGTCAGTTGCAAAAGGACAAGTATTGTATAAGACCACTATTATAAGAACTCAAGGAAAGGTTTAAACGCAGAAGAAAACATTCTTTGATGATTACAAGGTTGCGGAGTGTGGGAGAGGGGTATTCACTAACTAGATAGCAGACAAGAATTGTCTTTAGGTGAAGGGAAGGACACCACACCACAAGGGAAGTCAGTACAACTGGACTAAACCAAAAGCTAAGAAGTTTCCTGACTACAACCAAACACTTTGAGAGACAGTGTAGCAGGGGCAGTGGTCTGGGGACCATGGTTTCAGAGGACATCTAAGTCAATTGGCATCATAACAAGGTTTATTAAGAAAATGTTCTGCATCCCACTTTGGTGAGTGGCATCTGGGGTCTTAAAAGCTAGTGAGCGGCCATCTAAGATGCATCAGTTGGTTCCAACCTACTTGGAGCAAAAGAGAATGAAGCCACCAAAGACACATGGAAAATATTAGCCCAAGAGACAAAAAGGGCCACATAAACCAGAGACTCCATCAGCCTGAGACCAGAAGAACTAGATGGTGCCAGCTACCACCAAGACTGCCCTGACAGGAAACACAACAGAGAGTCCCTGATAGAGCAGGAGAAAACTGGGGTGCAGACCTCAAATTCTAGTAAAAAGACCAGACTTAATGGTTTGATTAAGCCTGGAGGGACTCCGGGAAACATGGCCCCTCGACTGTCTGTTAGCCCAAAACTAAAATCATTCCTGAGGCCAACCCTTCAGACAAAGATTAGACTGGACTATGGGACATAAAATGATACTCGTAAAGAGTCTGCTTCTTAGCTCAAGTAGATATATGAGACTAAATGGGCAGCTCCTATCCGGAAGTGAGATGAGAAGGCAGAGAGGGTCAGGAGCTGGTTGAATGGACACGGGAAATCTGGAGTGGAAAGGAGTGTGCTGTCACAGTAAAGGGAGAGCAACTAGGGTCACATAACAACGTGTGCATAAATTTTTGTATGCGAAACTAACTTGAATTGTAAAGTTTCACTTAAAGCACAATAAAATATATATATGCATATAAAAAGAAGGACCCAAAAATCTGCCAACCAATACTCATCCTCTGATGAGTGATTATAACCTGCATAATGCCATCTCAGGCCAAGTATAATTTTCTTTTTGGCTTGGTTACTGAAAATTAAAATAAACTAAGTTAAAGTTTTAAAAAAAAAGTGGCATCTGATCCCTACATCTGATTTTTGTCGAAGACATTTTAAATAGTAAGATAGAAATAAGTTAAATTTCCCTATACTGAGACAAAATTGAGAGATGAATGTGTTCATTTCCTATAGCCACTGTAACAAATTACTAAAAACTTTGCGACTTAAAACAACAGAAATTTATTTTCTCACAGTTCTGAAGGTCAGAAATCCAAAATCAATTTCACTGTTTTAAAACCAGGGTGTCAGTAAGATCACACTCCTGGAGGCTCTAGGGAAAAATCCACCCCTTGCCTCTACTATTATCTAATGGCTGTCAGCATTCCTTGTACTGTAGCTGCCTCTCTCCAGTCTCTGACTTCCGTCTTCACATTGCCTTCTCCTCTGTTTTACTAACCTGTTTCTCTCTCTCTTATAAGGATACTTCTGATGGCATTTAGGGCCCACTCTAATAATCCAGGATAATCTACTCATTTCAAAATCCTTAATTTAATCACATCTGCAAATAGTCTTTTGAAAAGTCAGGTAGCATTTACAGGTTCCAGGGATTAGGACATGAGTATCTTTTGGAAAGTCATTTTTCATCCTGTCACAATGAACAAAGTACTTTTATGTGGAGGGAATAAAAAATCAGATTCACACATTTGGAAGAATTCCCTGGTACACAATCAGTTCAGTTCATCATCAAACATCCCTTGTGCAGCAATGTGCTGCTCCTAATTTCAAATATTTTCTATCTCATTAAAATTAATTGGAAGTGTTAAATAAATGTAAATGACAACATATTATACCCTCCCTGACATTATGATGTTTAATTAACATTGACTTGAAAAGAAGATACTATAGACTCCAGATATGGTCTTTTAATTTGGAAAAAAAAAATTACTACTCTGATAATAATTGTTTATTATTATAAATGTGTGCTTTACATTCCAGTGCTGACAGACTTGAGTATTAATTGCAGCCTCTCAACACAAACCAATATTCAAGGTCAGTCTTAAAAATTGTCATTTTTTATATTAGTACTTTACGTTTGCTAAGAAACTCTAATTCTAGTCCATACTCATATTGTAAAAATCATGTGGATTTCTGCTTCTCTTAAATATGAGAAAGCTACAAGAGAATGTCATTCCTACGCTGACAACAATAAAAAATCCAGATAACCTACAAAACCATAACTCATCTTGAGCCCATCAGAGAGCTGAATCACAAGACGATCAAGTGAACTAAATTCCAAAGAGTGATGAGCACCTCTAAAGAGAAACGGGATGCATGAACTGTTTCATCTTCGGCAGTGTACAGAGAAAGAATCTCCTCCCATAAAAGCAGGTAAGAAGAAAACTGATGAAATTTCAACAAATTCTTAAAGGGCGAATATGTTCTAGGACAATTTAGAATCCTTGGAAAACTAGACACAAGGGGAGTCCACATTCATTCCTCAGCTCTTTTCCATGAGACTTAACTGGTTGCTCACAAGATGGATTGCCAACAGGGCAGGAGACTTGAGAGAGCCACCTTGGTGACACACAGGCATGAAACCCTGCCTGCTTCCCAGATACTTATCTCATATGAAGCAAAACCCAAGTCCCTGGGAGAGGGGCAGGAAATGCTCCCACTCAGGCATAGATCCATTGCTTCTAGGGGAAGGTATAAGCAAAAGCAATCTGCTATGGGGAGAGGACAGGAAATCCTACACCCTCACTACCAAGCAAAGTACTTGCTGTTGAGAGGGGGAAATTAACTAAATCTATCTGCCTCTCTGGGAAGGAGGTAGCAGGAAATCCATTCAAGCTCAGATACCACACTGATACAAAGAAGAAGCCATCTACTAGAGTTGAGAGAGGACTCTCTCTCTCATCTAAGACCTCCCACAGATACAAAGCAAAGTATGGCTACCATGTAAAAGAGGGGCAGGAATACTGACCAAGCCCCGCCTCAGAGGCCCATGGGCCTACGTAAGACTGAGGCTGGAGCAGGAGAACGGAAAATCTTCTCTGCCCCCACCATAAACTTTGAACCTAGTACTGAGCTCCTGACTGAGGGCCAGAGGCATACAGAGTATGCATAGACATTCAGGGTCTACTTAAAGTTGAGGATGGAGCAAAATCATTGAGAAAAAAAACTTCCAGCACTTCAGGACCCACAGTAAGCACAAGGTAGCAGCTGCCCACAGGTAGAGGAATCTGTAGCCTGTAGTGTACCAAGGTTGACTTTAGAAGCAACAAAACTTAAATCCAACTCAGCTACTGACTAGATGGACTCAACCTCCTATACTAACAACCTCACAGAAGAGGAAAGACCATGTCTAGAAGTAAATACTCTCTACCTCAGTTCTACAGTTCTTTTACCAAAAAACTGCTTGGTAGTCAATGAAAAGTTACAAAACACAAAAACATAAGGAAAAAAATTTAAAAGATCAATTGTAAAAGATAAAACAGTCAAAAGACCAGCACCCATGACTGGGCACAATATTCGAACCATCAAGCAGGGACTGTAAAATAATTTTAATTAATATGTTAAAGGATCTAGTAGGGGAAAAATGGAAAATATGCCTGAATAATGGGGATTTTTCAGCAGAGAGATAGGAACTATAAAAAAGAGTCAAACAGAAACTGTTGTTGTGGTTAGTTGCCAACCAGCTGGCTGCAGCTTATGGTGACTTTATGTATAACAGAATGAAACATTGCCTAGTCCTGCACTATTTTCCAGCACTATTTAAGACAATATTCTATTGTGATCCATAAGATTTTCATTGGCTAATTTTCAGAGAAGATTACCAGGGCTTTCTTTCTAGTCTGTCTTAGTCTGAAAGCTCCTCTGAAACCTGTCTACCACTGGTGACCCTTCTGGTATTTGAAATACCAGTAGCATAGTTTTCAGCATCATAGCAACACACAAGCCACCAAAGTACAACAAACTATGTTAAAGGATCTAGTGGAGAAAAAATGATATTTAAACTATCAGGCAGGGACAGTAAAATAATTGTAATTAATATGTTAAAGGATCTACTGTGTTCCAATGGGTAGTGGAAATGGAAATTAGAGATATTAAAAACACAGTAACAGAGATGAAGAACTCATTTTTTATGTTTATTGACAGACGTAACAAGAAAAGAATTAAAGATGGGTAGATAGAAATCATCTAAACTAAAACACAAATAGAAAAAAAGATTTTTTTAAATACAGCATCCAAGAGCTGTGGAACAATTTCAGTTCTCTAATATTTGCAATGAATACCCAGAAGAAAAAGAGAAAATAGAGCAGAACAAATACTTAAAGAAAATATATTCTGAAATTGACAAAGGAGAGGAGGAAGAGCTAACATGACACCCTAGACAGAAGCACCATGCTGTCCCTCTACAGCAAAGACCCAAAAAACTAAGTAAAACAGATACATATGTCAATCCTGGAACCCTAAGTATCAAATGAAGGGATAAAGAACTTGATAAAGCACCAAATGTGACAAGAAACTGACAGAGAACAGAGAACAAGGAGATCTATGGAGTGGAGGTCCCCTATTAGGTCATGTGGCACGGATTCACAATCTTGGACCTCAGCCACCAAGAACGGCAAACAGGGAGTACAGAAAGGCAGCTTTACGGAGCTCCCAACGGAAGACAGAGCACCCATTAAGCAGGGATATATGCTTTCCCTCTACACAGCCTCCGCCACTTTAAAATGGGCCCATGGTCACTCGGCCTAAGAGACACAAGCTCACTGCCACCCAGGTCCACTCCACCCCCACCGGCTGGCTCCTTCAGCACCATTTTTTTCTGTTTGTTCCTTCCCTCTCCCTTCTTTCTTTTCCTTTCTCCCATCCAGCTATCCCCATGTACCATCCCCGCCCTTTCTTGACAGAGCGGGAGAAAAGTGGGGTGCAGAACTCAAATTCTAATAAGAAGACCAGATTTAATGATCTGACTGAGACTGGAGGAACCCTGGAAACCATGGCCCCTGGATTCTCTATCAGCCCAGAACTAAAACAATTTCCGAGGCCAACTGTCTTCACACAGGGATTGGACTGGACTGTGGGACATAATGTGATACTCGTGAGGAGTGTGCCTCTTAGCTCAAGTAGATACAAGAGACTAAATGGGCAGCTTCTGTCCATAAGTGAGATAGGAAAGCAGAGAGGGATAGGAGCTGGTTGAATGGACGTGGGAATCAAGGGGGAGAAAGGGGGGAGTGTGTTTTCACAGTATGCAGAGAGCAATTAGAGTCACATAACAATGTATGTATAAACTTTTGTATGGGAAAAAAAATAATTCCTAAATACCCTGAAGACAGTAGACATTATCAAAACATATTTTTTTTTAAAAAAAGAACAGGATTCCTTCAGAAAGCAACCAAAATAAAACACCAGGTGGCCTTCCGGTAGAAAAGGCACTGGAACTACCTGATAAAGAATTCAAAACTCTAATATTCAGGGCTGTCCATGAGATGATGGAAAACACAGACAAACACAGAAAAAAAATAGACAAAATCAGGGAAAATGCAGAAAAAGTAATGGAAGAATTCAGGAAAATAATATAGGAACAAAATGTTTTAACAAAATGTTAAAATAAACAACTAGAAATCACACAAAAACATCAGTTAGAAACCCAAAAGATAAACAACAGGATTTCAGAAACGGACAGTGCCATAGAAGGTTTTAGGAGCAAATTTGAAACAATGGAAAATAGAATCAGTGAAATTGAAGACAAATCTTTGGATAACACTTTGTTTGAGGAAACATCAGAGAAAAGAATGAAGAAACCCTGAAAGCAAAGTGGGATACAATCAAAAGCAAAAATTTGCTTGGGATCTGAATTCCATAAAAGGGAGAGAAAATGGAAAACACAGAGAGGATCATTGAAGATTTGCTGACAGAAAACTTCACTGATATCCTGAAAGATGAAAAGCTGACCATCCAAGAAGCTCAACGAAACCCACGTAGGATAAACCCCAAAAGAAAATCACCAAGACATATCATAACCACACTCACTAAAACCAAAGATAAAGAAAGAATCCTGAGAGCGACTGAGAAAAACCAAGTCACATACAGAAGGGAAACAATAAGACTAAGCTCTGATCACATATATAAAACCTTGAAAGAAAAAATTGCCAACCAAGAATAATACATCCTGCAAAACTCTCACTCAGATATGATAGTAAAATTAGGACATTTCCAGATAAACAGAAATTAAGGGAATAAGTAAAAACCAAACCCAACTTACAAGAACTATTAAAAGGAGTTCTTTGGTTAGAGAACCAACGTCAAACAACAGCCTGAATCTAGGACACAGGGCAGCATCAGCCAGATACCAACATAGGTAATGAACTCTCAAGGATAAAACAAAACTAAAATATTTACAACAGGGAACCAGAGAGTTCAACCTGTAAATGACAACTACGTCAGAACAATAAAAGAGGGAATAAATGGTGTAAGTACAGAACCTGCAAATGGAGAGTAAGTCAGGTGATATCAAGTAATAAAAGACTGGTTCAAAGATAGGAAGGTAGGTGTAAATTTCAAGGTAACCACAAAGAAAGTTAAAAAACCTACTCATCAAAATAAAGAAGAAAAACATAAAGCCTCACTAAACACAGAATCTACAAAAAAAAAAAAAATCCCCACAAACAAAAGGAATTCAGCACAGAAGAGTAAAACGAACAAAGAAAACGTCAGCACCACAAAAAAAGCACGACAAAATGACAGCTACAAACTCACACTTAACAGTAATCATACTGAACATAAATGGCTTAAATGTACCCATAAAGAGACAGAGAGTAACATAATGGATAAAAAAAAAAAGACTCATCAATATTCTGTCTACAAAAGACATACCTCAGAAACAAAGACATAAATTTTTTAAAAATCAAAGGATGGAAAAAAATGTATCAAGCAAACAGCAACCAAAAAAGAGCAGAAGTGCCAATACTAATCTCAGATAAAATAGGCTTTAAAACAAAATCCACCATAAAAAGACAAGGAAAGACATTATATAATGATTAAGGAGACAATCCACCATGAAGACATAACCATAATAAAGATCTACACATCCAATGACAGGGCTCCAAAATACAAAAAACAAACTCTAACAGCACTGAAAAAAGAAATTGACAGTTCCACAATAACAGTAGGAGACTTCAACACAACACTCTCGGTAAAGGACAGAACATCTAGAAAGAAACTCAACAAAGATATAGAAGATCTAAAGTCCACAACTGACGAACTTGACCTCATAGACATATAAAGAACACTCCACTCAAGTGCAGCAAAGTACCCAATCTTTTCCAATGCACATAGAACATCCTCTAGAATAGGGCACAAAGCAGCCCTTGACAAAATCCAAAACATTGAGATAATACAAAGCATCTTCTCTGGTCATAGTGCCATAAAAGTAGAAATTAATAAGAGGAAGAGCAAGGAAAAAAATCAAATAGGTAGAGACTGAATAATATCTTGCTTAAAAACAACTGAGTAATAGAAGGAATCAAACATGGAATCAAAAAATTCCTAGAATCAAACAAGAATGAAAACACATCATGCCAAAACCTTTGGGCCACAGTAAAGACGTGCTCAGAGGTCAATTTATAGCAATAGATGCACACATCAAAAAAGAAGAAAGGGAAAAAAATCAAAATACTGGCTATACAATTCAAACAAATAGAAAGACAACAGAAAAAAAAATCCCACAGCCATCAGAAGAAAGGAAATAATAAAGATCAGAGCAGAAATAACTGAAATAGAAAAAAGAAAAACAATGGAAAGCATCAACAATACAAAAAGTTGATTATTTGAAAGGATCAACAAAATCAAGAAACCATTGGCCAAACTGACAAAAGAAAAACAGGAGAGGATACAAATAACCCAAATAAGAAAGGAAATGGGGGACATTACAATAGACCCAATTGAAATAAAAAGGATCATAACAGAGAACTATGAAAAACTATACTCCAACACATTTCACAACCTATGAGGAAATGGACAAACTTCTAGAAACACACTACCTACCTAAACTAACTGAGGTAAAAAATCTGAACAGACCCATAACAAGAGAAGAGATTTTCAAAATAACTCCCAGCAAAAAAAGCCCTGGCCCAGATGGCTTCACTGGAGAATTCTACCAAACATTCAGAGAAGAGCTTGCACCAGTACTACTCACACTATTTTAGAACATAGAAAAGGAAATAATACTTCCAAATTCATTTTATGAAGCCAGCGTTAATCTTAATAGCAAAACCAAGCAAAGATACCACAAAAAAAGAAAACTACAGACCAATATCTCTCATAAATACAGATGGAGAAATTCTCAACAGAATTTTAGCCAATAGAATTCAACATCATATAAAAAAAATACATCAAGAACAAGTGGGACTCATACCAAGTATGCAAGAATGGTTCAACATTAGAAAATCAATCAACATAATCCATCACATAAAACAAAAAAATTACATGATCATCTCAATCGACACAGAAAAGGCATTGGATAAAGATCAACATCCATTCCTGTTTAAAAAAATTCTCAATAAAATAGTTATAGAAGAGAAATTCCTCAACATAATAAAGGACATCTATACAAAACCAATAGTCAACATCATTCTTAATGGAGAGAAGCTGAAAACATTCCCCCTGAGAACAGAAACAAGACAAGGGTGCCCTTTATCACCACTCCCATTTAACATTTTGCTGAAAGTCCTAGCTAGAGCAATAAGGCAAGAAAAAGAAATAAAGTGCATCCAAATTGGTAAGGGAGAAGTAAAACAGTCCCTATTTGCAGATATGATACTATACATAGAGAACCCAAAAGAATCCACAAGAAAACTACTGGAACTAATAGAAAGATTCAGCAGAGTAGCAGGATACAATATAAACATACAAAAATCAGTTGGATTCCTATGCACCAGTAAAGAGAACTACAAAAAGGAAATCAGGAAAGCAATACTATGTATAATAGTCCCTAAAAAAATAAAATACTTAGGAATAAATCTAACCAGGGATGCAAAAGACCTATACAAAGAAAACTACAAAACGCTACCGCAAGAAACCAAAGGAGACCTACATAAATGGAAAAACATACCATGCTCATGGGTAGGTAGACTCAACATTGTGAAAATATCAATTCTACCCAAAGCAATCTACAAATGCAATGCAATTCCGATCCAAATTCCAATAGCATTCTTTAACGAGATGGAAAAACTAATTACTTTATATGGAAAGAAAAAAGAGGCCTCAGATAAGTAAAGCACTAGTGAAGAAGAAGAGTAAAGTAGGAGGCCTTGAGCCATCTGACTTCAGAAGCTACCATATAACTACAGTAGTCAGAACAGCCTGGTACTGGTACAAGACATACAAACTGACCAATGGAACAGAATCCAGAACCTAGATGTAAATCTATCCACCTACAGTCACCTGATCTTCAACAAAGGCCCAAAACCCACTAAATGGGAAAAAGACAGTCTTTTTAACAAATGGTGCTGGCAAAACTCAATGGCCATCTGTAAAAAAAAATAAAATTGACAAAATACCACAAATAACATATTTAAAAAGTCAAAGGACCCAAAGAAGGATGAATTAAAAACGAATAAACAAAACAGACTTACATACAGCATAGTTAACTTGATGGACACTAAAGACAAACAGAAAATCTTAAAGGTATTTAGAAAAAAAAATTCTTTACATAGAGAAAAACAAATACAAGAACGATACCAGACTTCTTGTCTGAAACTATAAGTAAGTCAGAAGGTAATGGGCGAACTTTTTTAAAGTACATAAAAATTAAAACAGTAAATCCATAATTCTATCCTTGTAAAAATACCTGTTTAAAATAAAAGTGAAATATTTTCTCAGACAAACAAAAGCAAAGAGAATTCATCGCCAGAATTCTTGCACCACAAAAAAATATCAAACCAAAGTAATATGGTCATGTTGTTGTTAGGTGCCGTGAAGTTGGTTCCGACTCATAGTGACCCTATGCACCACAGAATGAAACACTGCCCGGTCCTGCGCCATGCTCACAATCATTGTTATGCTTGAGCTCATTGTTGCAGCCACTGTGTCAATCCATCTAGTTGATGGTCTTTCTCATTTTTGCTGACCCTGTACTTTACCAAGCATGATGTCCTTCTCCAGGGACTGATCACTCCTGACAACATGTCCAAAGTATATAAGATGTAGTCTCGCAATCCTTCCCTCTAAGGAGCGTTCTGGTTGTAAGTCTTCCAAGACCTGTTTGTTCGTTCTTTTGGCAGTCTGTGGTATATTCGATATTCTTCTCCAACGTCAGAATTCAAAGGCGTCAATTCTTCTTTGGTCTTCCTTAGTCATTGTCCAGCTTTAGCATGCATATGATGCTACTGAAAATACCACGGCTTGGGTCAGGCGCACCTTAGTCTTCAAGGTGACATCTTTGCTTTTCAACACTTTAAAGAGGTCTTTTGCAGCAGATTTGCCCAATGCAATGCGTCTTTTGATTTCCTGACTGCTGCTTCCATGAGTGTTGATTGTGGATCCAAGTAAAATGAAATCCTTGACAACTTCAATCTTTTCTCCTTTTATCACGATGATGTTGCTTATTGGTCCAGTTGTGAGGATTATTGTTTTCTTTATGTTGAGGTGTAATCCATACTGAAGGCTGTGGTCTTTGCTCTTCACCAGTAAGTGCTTCAAGTCCTCTTCACTTTCAGGAAGCAAGGTTGTTAATGAGTCTTCCTCCAATCCCAATGCCCCTTTCTTCTTGATACAGTCCAGCTTCTCAGATTATTTGCTCAGTATACAGATTGAATAGGTATGGTGAAAGGATGCAAACCTGACGCACACCTTTCCTGAGTTTAAATCATGCAGTATTCCCTTGTTCTGTGGGAACAACTGCTTCTTGATCTACGTACAGATTCCTCATGAACAGAATTAAGTGTTCTGGAATTCCCATTCTTCACAATGTTATCCATAATTTGTTATGATCCACACAATAGAATGCCTTTGCATAGTCAATAAAACACAGATAAACATCTTTCTGGTATTGTCTGCTTTCAACCAGGATCCATCTGACATCAATAATGATATCCCTGGTTTCACGTCTTCTGAATCCAGCCTGAATTTCTGGCAGTTCCCTGTCGACATACTGCTGCAGCCACTTTTGAATGATCTTCAGCAAAATTTTACTTGCATGTGATATTAATGATATTGTTAAATAATTTCCCCATTCAGTTGGATCACCTTTCTTGGGAATAGACATAAATAGGGATCTCTTCCAGTCGGTTGGCCAGGTAGCTGTCTTCCAAATTTCTTGGCATGGACGAGTGAGCACTTCCAGCACTGCATCCGTTTGTTGAAACATCTCAATTGATATTCCGTCAATTCCTGGAACCTTGTTTTTCACCAATGCCTTCAGTGCAGCTTGGACTTCTTCCTTCAGTACCATCGGTTTCTGATCATATGCTACCTCATGAAATAGTTGAACGTCAACCAATTCGTTTTGGTATAATGACTCTGAGTATTCCTTCCATCTTCTTTTGATGCTGCCTGCATCATTTAATATTTTCCCCATGGAATCCTTCACTATTGCAACTCAAGGCTTGAATTTTTTCTTCAGTTCTTTCAGCTTGGGGAATGCTGAGCATGTTCTTCCATTTTGCTTTTCAATCTCCAGGTCTTTGCACATGTCATTATAATACTTTACTTCATCTTCTTCAGCCGCCCTTTGAAATCTTCTGTTCAGTTCTTTTACTTCATCATTTCTTCCTTTTGTTTTAGCTACTCGATGTTCAAGAGCAAGTTTCAGAGTCTCTTCTGAAATCCATTTTGGTCTTTTCTTTCTTTCCTGTCTTTTTAATGACTGCTTGCTTTCTTCATGTATGATGTCTTTGATGTCATTCCACAACTTATCTGGTCTTCAGTCATTAGAGTTCAATGCGTCAAATCTATTCTTAAGATAGTCTCTAAATTCAGGTGGGATATACTCAAGGTTGTACTTTGGATCTTGTGGACTTGTTCTAATTTTCTTCAGCTTCAACTTGAACTTGCTTACAAGCAATAGATGGTCTATTCCACGGTCAGCCCCTGGTCTAGTTCTGACTGATGATATTGAGCTTTTCCATCACCTATTTCCACATATGTAGTCGATTTGATTCCTGTATTCCATCTGGTGACGTCCATGTGTATAGTCAGTGTTTACGTTGGTGAAAAAAGGTATTTGCAATGAAGAAGTCATTGGTCTTGCAAAATTCTATCATGCAATCTCTGGCATCATTTCTATCACCAAGGCCATATTTTCCAACAATGGATCTTTCTTCTTTGTTTCCAACTTTCACATTCCAATCACCAGTAATTACTGATGCATCTTGACTGCATGTTCAATCAATTTCAGACTGAAGAAGTTGGTAAAAATCTTCAGTTTCTTCATCATTGGCCTTAGTTGTTGGTACATAAGTTTGAATAAGAGTCGTATTAACTGGACTTCCTTGTAGGCGTATGGATATTATCCTATCTCTGACACATTGTACTTCAGGATAGATCTTAAGATATTCTTTTTGACAGTGAATGCAACGCCATTCCTCTCAAGTTGTCATTCCTGGCATAGTAGATCATATGGTTGTCCGATTCAAACGGCTAATACCAGTCCGTTTCAGCTTACTAATGCCCAGGATATTGATGTTTATGTTTATGGTCATACCAAATGGAAATTTGGATCTACACAAAGAAGTGAAGAGTACTGACTTAGGCTGAGCTCTCTAGAGAAGCAAAACTATTGAAGTGTGAGTGTATGTGTGTACATACATATATATAGAGAGAGAGACATATACACAAACAGCCTTATCTACAGGAAATGGCTCACACACTTATGGAGGCTGGCTAGTCCCAAAATCATGGGTCAAGCATTAGGCTGGAGGCTTCTCCTGACTTACATGGTTGCAGGAGTTGACAAATCCAAATCAGAGGTCAGACAACAGGCTGCTGGCCCATGGGGCTGCATAAGCTGACCCATCAAGTCAGATGGCAGACTACTGGCTCACAGGGCTGCAGAAGCTGGCTAATAACAGAATCAGCAGGTCAGATGGCAGGCTGCTTGTTCAAGTCCCTAGAACCGGAGGTCAAATGATGATGAGCCGGATACAGGATCCAGAGCAAAAGCAAGCTTTGCCAAAGTGTCCATATATATTGGATGTAGGTCAGACCCTCAAGGAAATCCCCCTTACATCAGATACTTGAGTAAGGTGGTGACTTGAGTAAGGGTCTGACTTGAGTAAGGTGGTGACTTGAGTAAGGGTCTGACTTGAGTAAGGTGGTGACTTAAGTCACGCCCTTTCATAAAGGTGTTCAAACCCACCAGCAACTCAGTGGAAGAAAGATGTGGCAGTCTGCTTTTGTAAAGATTCACAGCCTTGGAAACCCTATGGGGCAGTTCTACTCTGTCCTATCAGGTCGCTGTAAGTGGAATCAACTCAATGTTAACAAGTTTGGTTTTTTGGTGTATAGGTGTTAAGGAGTCCCAGTGACTCAAAGGTTAAATGCTTAGCTGCAAACTGAGAGGTTGGGAGTTCGAACCTATCCAGTGGCTCTGCGGGAGAAAGACCTGGTGACCTGCTTCCATAAAGGTTAGAGCCAAGAAAGCCCTATGAGGCAGTTGTCTATCACATGAGGTCCCTTTGACTTAAAATTGACTTAACAGACGTTAACAACAACAACAACGTATAGGTCTTAGATATTTACTTAATGGGCAGAAGTAGGGATGATTGTAGGACAGGCAAGAATAAAAGGAAACTCTCAAGAAAAACAGTAGATCAAGTGCAGCTACCATCTACCTCTCAGAGGAGGCTTGCGTGTTGCTGTGATGCCAAACAAGTTTCAGTGGAGCTTCCAGGCTAAGACAGACTAGGAAGAAAGCTCTGGCAATCTACTTCCCAAAAATCAGCCAATGAAAACGCTATGGATCACCATGGTCTGATCCTACTGTGCTTGGGGTAGTCATGAGTGGGGAGGGAGGGTCTACTTGAAGGTAACCAACAAAAACAATGAAGCCAACGTTGAAGGAAGTAGAGCTGAGAGATAGAGAATAATTCCTGTTGATATGGTTTGAGCACTGGTTCAACTGAGCCTGAACATATACATCTGGACTTCTCAAGTATTTGTACCAATAAATTCCTTTTGATGTGCTTAAAAAAAGAAAAGAAAGAGTGGGGTTTTGATTTGGGGTGAGCGGGAGGGTAGTGGTGTAATTAACAACAAAAATTGGTAACTTTAGTGGAGCTGGTTGGAGAGAGATAAACGGGGATGATGAGCTTAGTTTTAGACAAGAAGAAATATAAAATGCTCCTGATCCATCCAAATAAAGACTAATGGGAGGAAACAGGGGTTTGTAATTGGAGATGAAGACAGAACTAGAATATAGATTTAGAAGTCATCTATATGAAAGTGAGAGGAGATGGTACAGAGAGAGAAGAGAAAAATGCTGGGAAAAGGACTTGCAGTATATCTATATTTAAGGAAAAGGAAAATGAATTAACAAAGACAGGCAAGGAATATCCAGCAATTGGGATTTTCCATTAGCTAAAAAAAAGTTCTTTATTATTACACTGCACACTCAAATATAAGCACTTCAGCTGTTGTACTAGACAAACAAAAACAAAAATTAATTTCCTTTGTTGCTATAGAACAGAATAGTAAGACTTTATTACGATCCATCATTTCAGCTTCAAGACATACCAAACACATGGTTGGAATACATTCTACTTGAAAATTTTAAATGGCTCTGCCACATATCATCTTTACATATAAGTTCAGCAGAAGGCGATTTTCTTTTAAATATCACTTAAGATCACTCAATTATAAGAGTAGAAGGACAGAGCCCTTTGGTAATAGTGTTGTTCAATATTGGAATGAAAATCCCTGAGCTCCTTGTCTTATGAAATAAGTCCTTTTGTGTGCATAAAATATAGTTCAACATTAAGCATTTTCTACAAAATGGTGGACAAATCCCAGAGTAATCTTCATACAAAGTTATTTTAGGTGCCTAATGCCTGTAAAATTATAGTTGTGCCTTGTCTTAAAGTTGAGGGTCTTCCAACATTTTTATCATAAACCCCATTTTTCAGGGGCTTATAACTCAAATACAGAAATTTGCTTCAGGATGAAACTTGGAATACCCAATTTCAGTCTGATCTAGTTATAACCAGCTGAAATAAAGACAAAAAAATTTGCACTGTATCAACCTTATTTGGCTATCTATAGATTTAAGTCAAAAGAAACATTTTTTAGACATTTCTACCAGTTACTCATTTTCCAAAAATCTTTATCTTTGGTATTTTTGAAATATAGCAAAAGGTATAAAAAGAAAATTTAATGAGTAATTAGCATCTCAGGAGAAGGATAAAGAGGTGCCGAATCTTTTGCCGTCAACTCACCCTCCAAAATCCAGGTAAGGTGAGTAGATATTGAAACTCATTACAACATAATAGCATTTATTTTCTGTGAAGAGATTTTACTGAATGAGAACAGAATACCTAATTGAGGCCTATAACATAGAAGGACATGGGAAATTTTAACCATAAACATTCACTAAACAATGAGATAATATATTCTAGATTTTAAAATGTAATAAAACTACCAGTTGCCATCAAGTTGATTCCAACTCGTAGCGACCCCACGTGTTGCAGAGTAGCACTGAGCACTCCATAGGGTTTTCAAGGCTATGAGCTTTTGGAAGCCAATCACCAGGTCTTTCTTCAGAAGTGCCTCTGGGTGGATTCAAACCACCAACTTTTCAGTTAGTAGCAGAAAACTTAACCGTTTGTACCACCCGGGGAATCCTGTAATAAAACTATTTACTCTGAAATGATGGCAGTAGCTTATATCCCAAATAATTGTTGATTTCCTTACACATATAAGAAACTACCTTTTCCTAATGAGAAGATTTATCCGGTTAGTGGATATAAAGATATTTAAATAGAACATGCTATTATTTGAAAAACTGGAGCTTTCACATGTTTATTGTTATACTATTAAATCCTAGAGAAGGTGTGCAGAAAAAGGTGCTCTAACAACCTAACAGTTACTATGATTCTCCAGTGCCTGAATTACTATTTGACAAGATGAGGGACAGCTCACATGGTCATTGTTTGCTTTGGTTATTCCTATTAAATACAGCCATATCCTCTTAGAACTTTCTTCATTTACACGTTCCACAGCGTCTTCCATCTTTTTTCACTCTCTACTCTGTTGATCATACAGACTACCTCAGCCATACATAAAGTGCACATAAAGTGGCCTTCTCATGCCTGGCAAAGAGTAGGACACAACTGCCCATTTCCTTCTAATTCTTTCCTTCTTCCTTCCTCACTTTATATCCATTCCCTACAACACAGTCTTCAAACTGCTCTATGTACTCTGTGTGCTTTTGACCGTCTTCCGTCTTGACTCTGGGTAGGAGCTGTTAAGTTTAAGGTCAAGATACAAGAAAGAAAATCAGTTTTCTTTTAGTTTGTCTACTTGGAGAGTGAAGGTGTGAAACTGAAAGGGAACAAGTTTTGTTGAAAGGTAGCAAGATGAAAACCATTACAGATTTTAATCTCCATGCAGCTACTAACCAGGCCCCCCAAAAAATAAGCCATTGCTGTCAAATCAGTTCCAACTCACAGCAACTCCATGTGTTACAGAGTAGAACTGCTCCATAGGGTTTTCTTGGCTGTAATCTTTACAGAAGCAGATCACCGGGCCTTTCTTCCACTGTGCTACGAGGTGAGTTCGAACCCCCAAACTTTCGGTTAGAGTACAAACTGATAGCACCACCCAGGGACCTATCACCAGGAACCTATGCTGCTACTGGTCAGCTGATCTTAACTTTTCTGAGCCTGGGTTTTCTTACCTGCAAAATAAAAACATTGGACCCAATGATCTTTAAGATCTCTTCTAGCCCCAAAGTTCAAGAATTCTTGTGAAGATAAGTACTTATTTAAAATTTGCAGTTAGGTAAATTTTTCTATCATTTAGGCCCAATTAACACCACATGGATAGCAGTTTTTTCCCATGAAAGCATTTTACTGTCCTGACTAAACATAGGATTATATATGGTAAAAAAATCAGACTTACTACTGACATTTCATGATTTACTAATTCATGCATACCAGGACAATAGTGGACTGTCTTCCAGCCAGCTAACCATTGCCGGAGCTGTCCAGCCAAAAGCATAAAGACGGAGAGCCTTGCTGACATCCCCGATTCTTGTAGATTTGAAACTAACCCATTGGAAAATTCAGTGGCTTTTGTGGGTTAGCTGGGCATGTGAAATGCAAGCTTATTAAGAACTTAAACCAGTACTCATAATTTGATGTCAACCAGATTCCTTTCCCTTCCTATCCCCCAGTGAAGTACAATCAAAGAAGAGATGCAAAGACAAAACAGGGGAAAAGCAGAATCTATGTGAGTTTGAGTTCATCTTCAGCTCATTGTGCAAGTGTACAAAGAATTTTTAAATATCAGAATTTAGGGGTACTGTTTGAGGGAATTTGGCCACTCAGTTTGCATACCTCAGCAGCTATCCAACTAGGGTATGTTAGAATTAAAAGACACAATTAAAACATATTTAGACCTTTCCCACATTTAGCAACAAGTCAGATAGTACCACTGTCAGAATCCCTGTCTTTTCTCTATAATGAGCTGCTAGCAGATGTTCTGGGAATGTACGGCCCGGTTCCTACTCTGCCAAATACTGAAGTAGACGAAGGTTGCCCGGCTTCACACCAGAGAGGAAGAGTGTGCCCTGACGTGCTGCAGTAATTCCAAACTGAGGATACCATTGCAATCTGTAAGGATCTGGAAAGTTCCCAAAGGAGCCTCTGACTCTCCCTCTCCGTGGCTCATCCACAGCTTGCTGTTTAACAGTCCATTTTGGAGACTCCACGAGGTGAGCAAAGATCCCAGCAAAACATGCGTCTCTAGGGTACATGGCAATTCCTTGTTTAGTCAACAGCTTTGAGGTCAGGAAGTATAATTTTAGCTTTGTATCACTGTCCAGCTCTGGAATTACTCTAGGTATTTATAATAGAGGGAATTTAAAGCAAGGAATTGGTGACACAGGTGAAGGGATTGCTGAGAAACTGAACTGGGGTAAGTGAAAACCAGTTGCCATTCAGTCATTTCTGACTCATGGCGACCCCACATAGGTCAGAGTAGAACTGTGCTCTGTACAGTTTTTCAAGGACTGACTTTTTGGAAATAGATCACCAGGCTTTCTTCTGTTATACCTCTGGGTGAACTCGAACAGCCAACCTTTTGGTTATCAGCCAAGCTGATCAACCATTTGTACCATACAGGGACTCTGGAGTGAGTGAAGCAGCTCAGAAATTAGCAAGAGCAAGAAGCCACTCCCTATGCTGGAGGGATAAAAGGAGGAGGCAGCATTATCAGAGCCCAGAGAATGGTGTCACCCAGGAGAAGCTGGAGTCACTGCAGCTTGTCCAGCAGGAGCTAGAGCCACAAAAGATGTGCAGCCACTGCCAGAGAAGCACCCAATGCAGCAAGACGAAGAGATATACTGGTTTACCTCTCCTTCTTGCCTTCCAATCGCCAACCAGTACCTCCTTTTGCCCAAATCCAGCAGGAATATCATTGTGTGGGAGCCTGAAAATGCAGCTTGCTGGGTCAACCTCCCTAAGAAACAGAACAAGGCTGTGGAAGGGTAAGGAA
Source organism: Trichechus manatus latirostris (assembly GCF_000243295.1). Lineage (NCBI taxonomy): Eukaryota > Metazoa > Chordata > Mammalia > Sirenia > Trichechidae > Trichechus > Trichechus manatus. Next base: position 13,220,602 of record NW_004444007.1, on the reverse strand, counting down.
TGGATCTGGAAAAAAAGGGGGCCCAGGATCAGAATTCATATGTTCACTCACTCATGCAACAAAGATTCAGTGAGCACCTACTATGGGTCAGGCAATAGCCACTAGGACAGATATAACTAACCAAGGAAGTCATAATCTCACAGAAGAGGCAGATGTGTAAGCTCATAATTACAAACGTGCATGTGAGAAGTGATAAAATACATCAGAATGCAAAGAAGGGAGTGGCAGTCTAGGAAAACTTGTTTTTCATATAGTAAGTTTCTTTTTAAGAGGCCTTGTGGCACAGTGGTTAAAGAGCTTGGCTGCTAACCAAAAGGGTGGTGGTTCAAACCCACTAGCTGATCCACTGGAGAAAGATGTGGCAGTCTGCTTCTGTAAAGATTACAGCCTTGGAAATCCTATGGGGGAAAAATAGAGGTAAATATTAAGGTAACTGCAAAGGAAACTAACAATCCTACAAGTCAAAATAAAAAACTAGAAAAACATTAAGATTCAGCAAACACAAAATTAACAACAATGAAAAAGATGCAAAGAAAATACATAAAGAAAAACTATTCAGCACGGAAAATTAAGTGGAACAAAGAAACTGTGGACAACACACAAAAAAAGACATCAAAATTACAGCACTAAACTCATACCTATCAATAATTACACTAAATGTAAATGGACTAAATGCAGGAATAAAGAGACAAGAGAGTGGCAGACTGGATTAAAAAAACACGATCCATCTATATGTTGCCTACAAGAGACACACCTCAGACTTAAAGACACAAACAAAATAAAACTCAAAGGATGGAAAAAAAGTATCAAGTAAACAACAGTCAAAAAAGAGCAGGAGTGTCAATATTAATCTCTGACAAAATAGGCTTTAAAGTAAAATCTACCACAAAGGATATGGATAAGGAAGGACACTATATAATGATTAAAGGGTCAATTCACCAGGAGAACATAACTATAATAAATGTTTACACACCCAATGACAGGGCTCCAAAATACATAAAATAAACTCTAACAGCACTGAAAAGAGAGATAGACAGCTCCACAATAGTAGTAGGAAACTTCAACACACCAATTTCTGTGAAGGACAGAACATCCAGAAAGAAGCTCAACAAAGACTCTGAAGAGATAAATGCTACAATCAACGAACCTGATCTCATAGACATATACCCAACGCTCCACGCAACAGCAGCCAAGTATACTTTCTTTTCCAATGCACATGGAACATTCTGCAGAATAGACCACATATTAGGCCATAAAGCAAGCCTTAACAGAATCCAAAGCATTGAAATATTACAAAGCATCTTTTCTGACCATAAAGCCATAGAAGTAGAAATCAACACCAGAAAAAGCAAGGAAAAAAAATCAAACACATGGAAACTGAACAACACCTTGCTCAAAAACTACTGGGTTACACAAGAAATTAAGGATGGAATAAAAAAATTCATAGAATCAAATGAGAATGAAAACACATCCTACCAGAAACTTTGAGAGACAGCCAAAGCAGTGCTCAGAGGTCAGTTTATAGCAACAAATGCACACATCCAAAAAGAAGAAAGGGCCATAATCAAAACATTAACCCTACAACTGGAACAAGTAGAAACAGAACAGCAAAAGAAGCCCACTGTGCCAGAAGAAAGGGAAATAATAAGAATTAGAGCAGTGTTAAATGGAATAGAGAACAGAAAAACAATTGAAAGAGTTAACAAGACCAGAAGCTGGTTCTTTGAAAAGATCAACGAAATTGATAAACCATTAGCCAAACTGACAAAAGAAAAACAGGAGAGGAAGCAGATACCCCATATAAGAAATGAGAGGGGTGAAATCACAACAGACCCAACTGAGATTAGAAGAATCATAACAGAATACTATGAAAAACTGTACTCTAACAAATTTGAAAACCTAGAGGAAATGGACAAATTTCTATAAACTCACTATCTACCTAAACTAACACAAACAGAGGTAGAACAATTAAATAAACCCATAACAAAAGAAGAGATTGGAAAGGTAACTTAAAAATTTCCAAAAAAAATCCCTGGCCCAGATGGCTTCACTGGAGAATTCTAGCAAACTTTCAGAGAAGAGTTAACACCACTTCTACTAAAGGTATTTCAGAGCATAGAAAAGGATGGAACACTCCCAAACTCAGTCTATGAAGCCAGCATAACCCTGATACCAAAACCAGGTAAAGACACCACAAAAAAAGAAAATTACACACCAGTATCCCTCATGAACGTTGAAGCAAGAATCCTCAACAAAATTCTAGCCAATAGAATTCAGCAACATATCAAAAAAATAATTCACCATGACCAAGTGGGATTTATACCAGGCATGTAGGGATGATTCAACATTAGAAAAACAATCAAAGTAATCCATCACATTAATAAAACAAAAGACAAGAACCACAGGATCTTATCAATAGATGCAGAAAAGGCATTTGACAAAGTCCAACACCCATTCATGATAAAAACTCTCAACAAAATAGGAATAGAAGAGAAATACCTCAATATAATTAAGGGTGTTTATACAAAGCCAACAGCCATCATTATGCTAAATGGAGAGACTTTGAAAGCATTCCCCTTGAGAACAGGAACCAGACAAGGATGCCCTTTATCACCACTCTTATTCAACATTGTGCTGGAGGTTTTAGCCAGAGCAGTTAGGCTAAAAAAAGAAATAAAGGGCATACAAATTGGTAGGGAAGAAGTCAAAGTATCTCTATTTTCAGATGATACGATATTTTACACAGAAAACCCCAAAGACTCCACAAGAAAACTACTGGAACTAATAGAAGATTTCAGCAAAGTTTCAGGATACAAGATAAACATACAAAAATCGGTTGGATTCCTTTACACCAACAAAGAGAACCTCGCAGAGGAAAGCACCAAATCAATACCATTTACAATAGCCCTCGAAAAGATAAAATACTTAGGAATAAACCTAACCAGAGACGTAAAAGATCTATACAGTGGAAACTACAAGAAACCAAAAGAGACCTGCATAAGTGAAAAAACATACCTTGCTCATGGATAGGTAGACTCAACATTGTGAAAATGTCAATTCTCCCCAAAGTGATCTACAGATACAATGCAATCCCGATCCAAATTCCACTGCCATTTTTTAATGAGATGGAGAAATAAATCACCAACTTCATATGGAAAGGGAAGAGGCCCAAATAAGTAAAGCATTACTCAAGAAGAAGAACAAAGTGGGAGGCCTCACACTACCTGATTTTAGAACCTATTATACCCCCACGGTAGTCAGAACAGCCTGCTACTGGTACAACAACAGATACATAGATCAATAGAACAGACGTGAGGATCCAGACATAAATTCATCCACCTATGAGCAGCTGATATTTGACAAAGGCCCAAAGTCCATTAATTAGGGAAAAGACGGTCTCTTTAACAAATGGTGCTGGCATACCTGGATATCCATCTGCAAAAAAATGAAACAAGACCCATACCTCACACCACACACAAAAACTAACTCAAAGTGGATCAAAGACCGAAATATGAAATATGAAATGATAAAGATCATGGAAGAAAAAATAGGGACAATGCTAGGAGCCCTAATACACGGCATAAACAGAATACGAACCATAAGTAACAATGCACAAGCACCAGAAGAGAGACCAAATAAAGGGGAGCTCCTATAAATCAAACACTTATGCCCATCAAAAGACCTCACCAAAAGAGTAAAAAGACAACCTACAGACTGGGAAAAAAATTTTGGGCTACGACAAATTCGATCAGTACCTAATCTCTAAAATCTACAAGATACTGCAAAACCTCAACAACAGAAAGACAAATAACCTAATTAAAAAGTATGCAAAGGATATGAACAAGCACTTTGCCAAAGAAGATATTCAGGCAGCTAACAGACACATGAAGAAATGCTCACGATCATTAGCCATCAGAGAAATGCAGATCAAAACTACGATGAGATATCATCTCACCCCATTGAGGCTAGCACTAATCCAAAAAACAAAATAATACATGTTGGAGAGGTTGTGAAGAGACTGGAACACTTATACACTGTTGGTGGGAATGTAAAATGATACAACCACTTTGGAAATCTGTTCGTCGCTTCCTTAAAAAGCTAGAAATAGAAGTACCATAGATCCAGCAATTCTGTTCTTTAGAATATATCCTAGAGAAATAAGACCCGTCACACGAATAGATATATGCACACCCACGTTCATTGCAGCACTGTTCACAATAGTAAAAAGATGGAAAAAACCTAGATGCCCATCAATGGACGAATGGATAAACAAATTACGGTATATCCACACAATGGAATACTACACAATGATAAAGAACAACAATGAAGCCATGAAACATCTTATAACATGGAGGAAGCTGGAAGTCATTATGCTGAGTGAATTTTGTCTGTCACAGAAGGACAAATATTGCATAAGACCACTATTATAAGAACTCAGGAAAAGGTTTAAACACAGAAGAAAACATTATTTGATGGTTACAAGGGTGGGGAGGGAGAGTGAGGATTATTTACTAACTAGATAGTAGGTAAGAATTATCTTAGCTGAAGGGAAGGACAGCACGCACTATAGGGGAAGTCAGCACAACTGGACTAAACCAAAGCTAAGAAGTTTCCTGAATACAATCAAACACTTTGAGGGACAGAGTAGCAGGAGTAGGGGTCTGGGGACCATGCTTTCAGAGGACATCTAGGTCAATTGGCATAATAAAGCTTATTAAGAAAATGTTCTGCCTCCTACTTTGGTGAGTGGCATCTGGGATCTTAAAAGCTAGTGAGCGGCCATCTAAGATGCATAAACTGGTCCCAACCACCTGGAATAAAGGAGAATGAAGAACACCAAAGACACAAGGAAAGTATTAGCCCAAGAGACAGAAAGGCCCACATAAACCAGAGACTTCATCAGCCTGAGACCAGAAGATCTAGATGGTGCCCGGCTACCAACAATGACCACCCTGACAGGGAACACAACAGAGTCCCGGATGGAGCAGGAGAAAGGAGAACTCAAATCCTAGTAAGAAGACCAGACTTAATGGTCTGACTGAGACTTGAGGTACCCCAGAAAGCATGGCCCCTGGATTCTCTATCAGCCCAGAACTAAAACAGTTTCTGAGGCCAACTCTTCAGACAGGGATTGGACTGGACTGTGGGACATAAAGTGATACTTGTGAGGAGTGTGCTTCTTGGCTCAAGTAGATACGAGAGACTAAACGGGCAGCTTCTGTCTGAAGGTGAGATGGGAAGGCAGAGAGGGTTAGGAGCTGGTTGAATGGACATGGGGAATCAGGGGTGGAAAGGGGGAGTGTGCTGTCACTGTATGGGGAGAGAAATTAGAGTCACATAACAATGTATGTATAAATTTTTGTATGGGAAAAAATTTTTTAAAAAATCAAAAGAAATCCTATGGGGAAGTTCTACTCTGTCCTATAGGGTCACTTTGAGTCGGAATCGACTGGACGGCAACGGGTTTGGTTAGGTTTTTTAAGTTGCTCCTTTGGAATCCCTGGGTGGCACAAACAGTTGAGTACTTGACTACTAAGTGAAAGGTTGGCAATTCAAATCCCCCTAGAGGCAGCTTGGAAGAAAGGCCTGGTGATCTGCTTCCGAAAGATCACAGCCGTGAAAACCCTATGAAGCACAGGATCACCATGAGTCAAAATCAACTCGACAAAATTGGTTTGGGTTTGATTTTCGGGGCGGGAGGGAGGTGATTTTTTTTTTTTTTAAGTTCCCTCAGGAAAAATATGAAGATGGCATCTCTCAAGTTGGAAACACAAACCCTGTATTCTTATCACAAAATTTCTTCCCTTAAAAACCCATCAAAGGTCCTAAAGAAATTGTTGTTGCTCTTTTTATTTCTTGTTCCCCATGATCAAATAACATCTGTCATCACTGAGGGATTTTGAGTGTCTCTGGAAAGCGCTGGCTAGAAGTACCCAACCAAAAGGAATATTGCGGTAAGGAGGCCATTAGGCTGGAAGACACCCAGCCAAAAGCGCCTTGGTAGACGACAAGCCAAGTAGCAGGGGGAGGGGAGAGGAACGAGAACAAATTCAGCCTTTGCAAATGGAAGGAGATTTTCCAGTAAAGCGACAATAATTTAATTACAAAAATGCTTCTGATACTGCTAACCATGAAATCTTTTTTGGCAAAAAGACTGACGGAGTAAGTACAGCAGGCTAAGTGATTACTGATAGCTTTGAATTAGAGCCAGATTAAAGGTAGTATACTGGCTTTCTGGGCAGGGTGCTTGAAGCAGCAGCCAAGTGTTCAAGCCTGAATCCTTCCTCTAGTTTATAATCTAAGGCTACTATGTTCTGTCAAGACACATTAACAAGGTTTAAGTCAGCGGGCTGAACGTCAACTTTTTTCTCCGCTGATTTATCTATCGTTAGTATAAAATAATAACATGAGGCTGATTGATTTCTATGGCAAAAATCAAATGCTGTCACAATCATTCTAGATGACCTCGCTATAGAACGATCATTTTTAAAGTGCTAATCATACTCACTTATAAAGGACCCAGTAGCAATTTCAACCTTTTATTGCCCCACAGTGTGATGTGTTTTGTAGCCAAAGTCTTAACAGCCCATGAAGGCTGATAAACACCTAGTGTTTAATAGGAGGCTAAGAATGCAATCATCATTAAGTGATTTTTAAGGCTGGGTGTGGCTCCATTTATATTCAACTGGTTTTTAAAAAATGATGTTTTGTATTTTACTGGGAACCATCCAGATTTTTATTTAAAACAGAAATGCTGCAAAAAAAAAAAAAAAATACTACACAGTTTCTGTTCTGGACCATTAATTTTTCAGTCAGATTTAACTGTCATTTAATTGGTTCCTGATGCTAAAACTTGGATTCTACTTTAAACGCTTGAAACTAGAGCATATAGAATAATTTGTTATGCTGAGCTATTCATCCCAAATGTCCAGGGAAAATAAACCAATCTCAAAATAAACCTGGGCCCTTCTGTGATGACACAAAATTAATAACATAGTCTAAGACATAAACCTTTCGTGTATGTTTGCCAAAAAAAAAAAAAAAAAAAGATCATTAGGGTTTTCATGATGAAGTAATATTTAATTCATATTAATGTTTAACATAAAAGAACGTCTGTTAGCTTAAAAAAAATCATGTCAACTTAAACTTTAGAAATTCAACCTAATTTAACAATATTCAAAATCATAATTTAGGTAAATCTGCCTTTCTTGGGTACATAAATAAAATTTTAGTACTTTTTATTTCTTATATTTATGGATCTATTAAAATTAGTTTTGGTAATATATAATGCTGGGATTCATTTTTAGGAGGAAATTTAAACTTTCTAAAGATTTCAAGGCAGCCTACATTGATACTTTACAACTTGAATCCAAAAAGGGAAATGCTCTGTAGACATGATCTCTATTTGTAAGAACTGGACAAAAAAAAAAATCTTTGGATGATTTAGGAATTTAACTAGAAAAGTGACCTGGGAGACGTGCATTGTAAATGGGCTTCTGTTCACAAACAGAGTCAATGTGTAATCTGGCTCCTCTGACCAGCTCAGAAAAACAAACTCTGAACAGGAATTCCACACATGCAGATAAGCACTAGTGAAAATCCTTGTGAAATTATTGCTAGTTCAGCAGGAACCCAGTGCAATTTGGTAACCAGTCTTCTGGAGAGATGCCAAATTAGTTAGATTCCTACTCTAGCCTGAATTAGCCCTAGAGGTGCAGTGAACAAATTCTTGAGAACCTTTAATGGGTATATTGTAGGTCCTCCACTATGGACCACGTAACAAAGCCAGCCACGATTCTGTAGCTTCAATAATCACAAAAGCATTTTGTAAATGAAGAGCCCTCTTTACCACGGAAATGAAGTTTAAAGATGACACAGCTTTAAACAGCCATTGAAACTGCAAGAGAAAATTAGACATACGATGCACGGTTTATTTAATACAGAAGACATAGGGCATAAAGTTTCCTAGTGTCCCCAAAATATTTTGGGAATATATTAATAAAATTCATCCTTAAAATTATTTTAATTGGAGTCTTCGGGTGGTGTAAAGGGTAACACACTGGACTGCTAACCAAGAGATTGGAAGTTGGAGTTTACTCAGAGGAACTTCAGAGAACCGTCTGGTGAAAAATCAGCCATTGAAAACCCAATGGAGTACAGTTCTACTCTGATAATGAGGCGGTATTGAGTTGACGGCAAGTGGTAGTGATAATTTCAACCCTAACTCGCAATTAATGTTTTCACTCTGATGCAAAGTACTAGCTATATATATATATTTTTACTATTTTTTCAACTAATCAGCTCCTAATAAGTTCTTTAAGAGTCCCTGGGTGGTGCAAATGGTTAAGTGCTCAACTACTAGCCAAAAGGTTGGTAGTTCCAACCCACCAAGAGGCGCTTTGGAAGACAGGCCTGGTGATCTGCTTCCAAATTGTCACTGCTTGAAAACCCTGTGGAGCAGTTCTACTCCGCGCACATGGCATTGCTATGAGTCAGAATCTACTGGACAGCAGCTAACAATAATTAGTTATTTTCAGTTGTTTCCTTTTCCATTACTGTTTTGAGGCTCACACACACACGTGCACATCAGAATATTTTTGTTGATTTAACTATCTTCCTTGGTTCTTCATCTACCAAGACCTTCCACTAGCAAGATGATTCTTCGGCTTAGTGATAGTCTGACCTAGGACCAAGAAGTCGTCATCTTTCCTCTCCCCAAAACCCCTTCTATCTCCGATGTTACCTATCTCAATGAACAGTGCCAGATCACCCAAGGCAGAAAACTGGCGAGACTCTGAGACTCCCACCCCTCCCTCAACCGCACACGAAATCATCCATTAGACCTGTCCAGTGGACCCCCCACATATGCCTCAGGGTTCATGGCCTCATTTTCATCCCTCATTGCCTTAGTTGAGGCCTTTATAATTTTTCACCTGGACTATTGTGATATGCTTTTATTTTGCCCCCATGCATTCTTCTCTCCCCGTTCCCCTTCCATTTTAACGTTTCATCCTCCACTTTGCAAGATCACCATTGGTTCCACTGTCTACAGTATAAAGTCTAAACTCCTCAGCAGGCCTTACAGGGCCTTTTTGACCCCATCTCTGACCAGTCCCCATATTTAGTCCAGTTTCCATTTCCCCAAATTTCTCATTTTCATTTTTAAACATGTTCCTTCCTCTACGTAGAATATCTTTCCCATCCCATCCATGCCAAATCTGCTTAGAGACTTCTTTACAGATTCAGGTTCTCCTACTTCCTTTAGTGAATCTCCCCATCTCCACCCCTAAATAAGGCTTTCCTTGGTGCTTCTTCCTGGTCACGAATCCACACCTCTCTTAGGACACTTATCCCACTGAAAGGGAATTAGCACTTTACAGATAGTTGTGAGCTCCCTGAGGGCTAGAATTTTATCTTATCAGTTTTTGTATTCCTAACACCTAATCCAAGATGTGAGAAACTGAGGGGGCTGGGGGGGGTTGAGGGGGAACTTGAGGGAGGAAAGGAGGAAGAGAGAAAGGAAAGAGGGAAGGAAAGCAAGTAAGGGAGGGAGGGAGGGAAAGATAAAAGGAAAAGAGGAAAAAAAAGAAGGAGGATAAAACCACTTAGATTCACTTGTTAGAGTACAGGCAGTCCCCAGGTGACAAACTCCAACTTACTTACAACCCATAGTTACAACCCAACCCCCATAAAGCCTCTTAAAAATTCAAGGTACATACAGTGGTTTGTAATAACAAGCGGACTCTGCGGTGCACATCAAAACATTATTATTATTACTACTGTTTTATTATGTTAAAGATGTTTTAGTATATCTGCAAGTGTTTCTTTAATGTTTTCTATGTATAGAAACATACACTATATATGATATACTAGAACAAATATTTGTCTAACTGACGTTAGATATGAACCGTACCTAACTGTTGCGATTTATATACAAATTCAGTTTACAGCCTCACGAACGGAACTCATGTGTAACCCGAGGACTGCCTGTAAATGCTTTTAGCTAATTGAGATAACCTACTACTGAAAAATTGGCTGGTAAAACGTCAAAAGAAAGGAATCTGTCCTGAACCTACCCTTCCAAGCTTGTGTGCGAGGACTGAAAAAGATCTAAAAAGCATAGTGCAGCCCTTTCTAACCTAACGGACTCATATGTTGAGATTGGCTTCTGAAACCAAAAGTTTCTAAAGGTAAAGAAAATAACGAATGCCAGAACAGACTGGGGACGGGGGGCGGCGATTTTTCCCCCAATACACCCTAGAGATTGCAAAAGGAGAGGGAGAGGATAAAGCTTGCCTAGACATGAGTGGAGCAAAAGAATCACCTTTCGCCCCTTCAAAAGGCATCAGAGAAAGGGAAGGGGGGGTTGTGCATTAATGGAAAAATATCAGCCACTCTGATTAGATGTTACATATTTTTGACTCACTCAAATTTCAGAAGGCCGGGGCCGGGGCTGGGAGGCAGAAGAAGGGTGTGTTTTTACAAACGATTAATCTTTCCCTGGGTGTCTCAGCTTGGCGACTTCGGTGAACTTCAGAAGAGGGGAGAATGAAGTTAAAGTAGCAAAAAGTACGTTTTCTCTGATTCTATGAGAAAATATTCCTTAATATCATTTTCCCTTGATTGTTCATTTTTATGTATCTACTGAGGTCCCTACTTGAGAGGGGTTTTCTTTTTATGAGTTGGCACCTAAATATTCTTTGTCTACTTACTGTGGAATGCCACCAAATAAAGGAAGTTTGAGGACAGCATTATTGTCCTGAAAGCAATTTATAATTGAGAAGACATCCTAATTTTTGTCTGGTTAATTTTTTTTTTTTTTTTAAGTAATGCCTTCTGAGATAGTCACTTGTTAAAAGACGTTTAAAAAAGATATGTATGGAGTAGATAGATATGTAAAGGAATCCACTCTTCCTATATGGTAGGAGGTGGGGGAAAGCCTTAAGGTACAGCAGGAATAAATAATTCTCAGTGATTTATCTCCAGAGCCTGAAGTGTATGGTTCTAAACAAGATATTTCCCAGAGCTGCAGCCCAAGCCTGACACAGCACCAGACCCGTTTCCAGCTCCCAAGCTACTTCTCCACGGACGTTCACCTCTGTTTTCCATGCGTATGTCCTGCTCCAAGGTCAGCAACTTATTTCATTTGCTTTTTCTTTAACCCATATGTCTATGCTATCAGGTCTAACTTCTAAGGGGTCAATTTCAGTGGTGATACTGCCACAGTGCTGCTTTATAACCAATCAATCCAACACTAATCCTTATTTTATCACTGACGTACCACCTGTTCAAGTAAACAACGTACCTCATTCATTCACGTATTCATTCATTCAACATATATGTCGTAAGAAACTATTGTATGCCTGGCATGGTGCTTAACTATGGGGGTGCAAAGATTAACAAGGCTCAGTCCCTCCCACTCTTCAGTGTGAACACATAATCACAATACTGACTAATAAGTGCTGTTTTTCCAGTTGACATCCAGTTGATTCCTACTCATGGCGATCCCATGTGTGCAGAGTAGAACTGCTCCATAGGGTTTTCATGGCTATAATCTTGTGAAAGCAGATCTCCAGGCTTTTCTTCAGAGGAGCCTTTGGGTAGGCTCCAGCTGCCAACCTTTCAGTTAGTACTGGAGCACTTAACCATTTGCACCACCCAGGAACTCCAAATAACGACTATAAAAGAAGGAAATTGAAAGTAAGGGAATAGAGAGGAAAGAGGAACTAAACTATCTCCTTTCTCCAAAGAGAACAGAAGGCCGCCTTCAAAAGAGAATTGTTGCTGTGTGTCGTGGAGTCAATTCCAACTCATAGTGACCCTATAGGACAGAGAGGAAGTGCCCCACAGGGTTTCCTAGTCTGTAAATCTTAATGGGAGCAAATCGATAGGTCTTTTCTACTACAGAGTAGCTGGTGGATTCAAACTGCTGACGTTTTGGTTAGCAGCCAAGGGCTTAACCATTGTGCCACCAGGGCTCCTTTCAAAGGAGAGTAACTATATTTAAATCCAGAAATTACTAAAACATTTTTATGTGCTATTGGATAAGCATTTATACTTCTTTTTAAGACTTGGGTCTATGAGGTCATCTTCTACAAACAAAATTATGTGGTAATTTGGAAAAATTATCTAGATACCTAGATAACTTGGGAGAGGGATTACGTAGGGAAGATTGTAGAAGAGTATAAATTATTAAGAGATTGCTTACAGTGTCTGTGGAAACGCAATCCAAGTTCATATATGCGACTGAGAATTAACAAAATGTCTTCACCAGGGCGTGCCAAAGCAAATTAATGGAGAATTTTCCTAACCTGCAGTGGAATAGAACCTAATGGATTTTCAAGGCACTTTCGTCCACATTATGGGGCCCTGGTGGTGCAGTGGTTAAGCATTTGTCTGCTAATCAAAAGGTCAGCAGTTCAAATCTACCAGCCATTCCTATAGGGTCGCTATGAGTTGGAAATGACTCAACGGCAACAGGTTTTCATCCACGTTATCTCCACCCACCTCAGGGTTCGTCACACTATAAGTAAACTGAGGCACTCAGGGAAAATATTAAAATCCCAATATGACTGGGAAAATTGAGAGTCGGAGAGCCATGCTGGTAAATAGCACACTCAGGGTGAGCTCTGCTCCCTGACCCTGTGCTCTCACACCAACACACTGCCTCTGACACTTCACTGTGTGAAGAAAACAGACATTCAAAACCAAAACCCAAAACAGGCTTGCCACCAGATCCATGTGATGCAAATAAACTTGATCTTTATTGTCCCCCATCCCACTAAATAACTAAAGTTAGGTCCTTTGCCAGGAGAGATGTTGCAAAAGAATAAACATTGAAAATGAGGGTAGCAGCAGAGCATCTTCTTTGAATACAGTAGAAATTTTGGAGGTCAGTACCTTCTGCTGCAGACTGAAGGAAGTTCAGAGAGTTATAAACCAAAAAGAAGTTCAGAGAGTTATAAACCAAAAAGCCATGGCCATCGAGTCGATTCCAACTCATACGAGCCTATAGAACAGAGTAGAACTGCTCTATACCGTTTCTAAGGAGCAGCTGGTGGATTTGAACCTAGGGCCTCATAGGATAGCAGCTATAGCTCTTAACCACTGTGCCACCAGGGCTCCAAGGGTTATAGGGAGAGAAAAATCAGTCTTGGATGTTGTTTTGGATTGAATTGTGTCCCCAAAAAGTATGTGTCAACTTGGCTAGGCCATGATTCCCAGTTTTGTGTGACTGTCCACCATTTTGTCATCTGATGTGATTTTCCTATGAGTTATAAATCCTACCTCTATGATGTTAATGAGGCAGGATTAGAGGCAGTTATGTTAATGAGACAGGACTCAATCTACAAGATTAGGTTGTGTCTTAAACCAATCTCTTTTGAGATATAAAAGAGAGAAGCGAGCAGAGAGACAGGGGGACCTCATACCACCAAGAAACAAGAGCCAGGAGAACAGTGCTTCCTTTGGACCTGGGGTCCCTGCTCTGAGAACCTCCTCAACCAGGAAAGATTGATGTCAAGGACCTTCCCCCAGAACCAACAGAAAGAGAAAGCCTACCCCTGGAGCTGGCGCCCTGAATTTGGACTTCTAGCCTTCCAGACTGTGAGAGAATAAATTTCTCTTTGTTAAAGTCATCTACCTGTGGTATTTCTGTTACAGCAGCACTCGGTAACTAAGACAGATGTGATTGTGAAATCCACTCAAAACCATGTACTAACCTTGTAAATGTACTCAGGAGTCACATGTGGAACAAATGGTTAAAGCACTCCATTGCTAACTGGCAGGTTAGAGGCTCGAGTCCACCCAGTCTCCTTGGGAGGAAGGCCTGCTGATCTACTTCCAAAAAGTCAGCCACTGAAAATCCTATGGAGTACAGTTCTACTTTGACACACATTAGGTTCCAATGAGTCAGAATCTACCCAACAGCAACTGGTAAAAATCTGTTCATTCACTCCAAAAACCTGGTAAGTTTTTTTCCCAATTAGCGGTAGAAAAATAGGGATGGAGACCAGGGTTCAGTTCTGATCCATGACTGGACAAGGGGAGATGACTCCCCAGCTGGAAGCAGTTGCTGGTGGTGATGTTAAAGTGAGTAAACTCAGCTGTATCTAAAGTTATCACATCAGGTATTGAACCAAAAAGCTTGGGGACTGTACCAATGGAAGGGCTATGCCCCCCTATGTTTGTGGTATATTGGTTTGGCTTTTGTAATAGACCCAAATTACCAGCATCTTGAACAAGATGGAAGTGATGTCTCCCTCGAGCAACAGTCCAAGCAGTCCCGGCAGTTCTATGATACCAAGAAACTCATGTTCCTTCTAGCTTGTTGCTCAACCATTGGCTCCTCCAGCTCCAGTCCACCCAACACATTCTAGCCAGCAGAGAGAGGAAAATGAGAAGGAAAAGGCACATCTTCTCCCTTTGAGGACACAATCTAGATGTTTCACGCAGCTCTCATATCCTGTTGGCTAGCACTTGGTCACATATATACACCTATTGCAAGGAAAATCCAGCTAAAAATTCCACTACTATATAAACAAGGAGAACAGATATCAGAGGACAGCTAGCTGTTTCTGCCACAAATCCCTTCCTAAAATGTCATTTCTGATCAGGCTTCCCCTTCTTTCCTAAACTCAGCTGCTACTATTTGCTAGCACTTTGCTGCTATTATGAGGCTCCTGGTTCATCTGAACTGCATCCCCATTTCCCAGGCATAAAGTCACTGCCACTCCCAAGAGTGTGAGCCACAAGCTCAAAAATTGCTTACAAAGACTCTGCTCCAAAGTGATTCGTCTCATGAAATTATTATAATTGTTTTTGACACTTGCTGTACATCTCAAGACAAATGTGAAAACTAATTTATAACTACAAGAAACATTACCAATTCAATAGGGAAATATCAGTCTCTGCCCTCTATCAGAGAAATTCTGGCATGGTAAGAATAAACCTCTTAATACTTAAGATATAAAAAAAAAAAAAGACGGAAATGTTACTGTCTATTGTAATGATAATTGTAAAGTGATGGTTAAGAGCATATTTCTCAATTATCTCTCCTTATGCCTAAGCAGTCACTACATTAATAAAAGGAGTAGACACTAATTTTGAGGTTAAACTGAATCCTATCCATCCCAATCAAAACTGTATTGAATATTTGCATGCAATTCATTTGGATTAATACTACTCACAGCAAAGATACCAAAAAGGACATTCTGTGTGACAGGATATGTGAGATTCTACCCACTGTCCACAACATGTATACATACCATCCAGTAGTTATGTTACATTGTAGGAGCACGGTCAAACATCTTGCATAATGCAACATTAAATATGGATCTAGAAGCCAGTTAGCAATTCCCTAAACTGAGTTTATTTGTGGGCTTAACAATATAAATTGCAAAAGAAGAGAGAATCTTCTGGAGAAACTCCTCTACTATGTAACACTACAAACAGCCATCTAGAAACATATTTCATCACTTGAGTAAGATCCCTTTGGCAGGCCATCTCCCAAGGGTAAGCTGCAACATCTGTAACATCTCCAACTGTGGAGGGAAGATGACTTTCTCTGAATCCTGGAGGAACTGCATTTTCTCCTTAGGGCAAAAAGCATCATCCTAGAGCACGGGCCTTGTCAGCTGTATCACCATGGCCAAACCCCACCATCTCCCTTCGCCCTAAATACATATACGGATACACACACCTGCGCACACACACACGTGCATACACAAATACACACACATACAAACGACAGTCACCATCAAGAGCATAATTTCTAATAAGAAGGATAATCATATCACTCACTGATATTTTTCAGAGTCCAATAATTAAGGCTATCTGATCATTGGGGTGATTAGAATCACCTTTTTCACTGGCAAATGCAAACAGCATCCATGGCAGAGACTGGAACGCTTACCCTAGATATCCTTCTTAGGAACACAATCTGGATTTTTAGCTTGGCATATTGCTACCCAGAATAAAAGATATTTCCCAGCCTCCTTTCAGTGTGACCATGTGACAAAATTCTGCCCATTAAGAGGTAAGTGGATGGGCTCCAGGAAGCCTGTTTAAAGGACCTGACTCAGATCCTTGTCCTTCTGCCTTATCTCCTCCTGATCTGCAACATGAGCCTGATGACTGGAGCTGTCACCAACAGGTGGCTCAAGCAGTCATCTAGGACTAGAAGGTGACTTTGAGAATGGAAGCCATGCCTAGGACCACATCTTAGTTAAGGTAGGCTAAACTGCTATAACAAAGAGAATACACATTTGGAGACTTGGAAAACAAAGGTTACTTCCCTTTGTGTAATAGGTCACGGTGAGGGTCCCAGGCAGTGGACAGTTTTACTCTAGTCATTCAAGAACTGAGGCTTACAGTAACTCTATCGTCTTCATTGTATAACTTCTGTGGTCACTCTATCACCATCCAGCCAAAGCCAAAAAGGGGAATGAGTAGAAGGTCAGAGACAGAGATCTCCTTTTGGGCAAGTGAAGATGAAGCTGCCTACATTATTTCTACTCACATTCCATTGGCAAGAGCTTCTCACGTGACGACATTCAGCTGCAAGGAAGGCTGGGAAATTCAGTGCCTAAATGGATAGCCACATCTCAGCTACAATTTTATTACTAAGGAATAAACAGGTTTTAATAAAAAGCTCTCATAGGAGGCAAAGTTACAAATACTACTTAGACATAACCAAACACCTCTCGGGGTTGATTTTCTTGGTTTGAAGCCTTAGGACCATAGTCTCATGGGACAACTAGGTCGATTGGCATAAAATACTTCATAAAGTTTATGTTCCACATCCTAGCCCGGTGAGTAGTATCTGAAGTCTTAAAAGCTTGAGAGTGGCCATCTAAGGTACAACTATTGGTCTCTACTCATCCAGAACAAAAGAGATAGAAGGAAACCCAAGATACAGAGAAGAAACTAGTCTGTAGGACTGTGTGCATAAATCAAGGCCTCATCTACCCTGAGACAAGATCTAGGTGGTACCCAACAAACACTACTGATTGTTCTGATCAGGGCCACAATAGATGGATCTTGACAGAATGAAAGAAAAATGTGGAACACAACCTCAAATTCTTAAAAAATATACAATTACTGGACTGGTTGAGACTAGAGGACTCTCTGACACTATAGCCCTGAAATATTCTTTAAACCTTGAACTGATACTATACCCTGAGGTCACCTGTTAGCTATATAACATATTGGCTCACAAAATAAAGAACATCACGTGTGAGTACTGTGCACCTTTAAAAAAATCATCTACATGAAACCAAAAGATCAACAATTACTTGAAAAAAAAAAAAAAGATGAGCGGTAAGGGGGCAGGGAAACTAGATCACTGGAAGTGAAATATCCATCATGGAAACAATGAGAATGTTCATGCATTGTGAAGAATGTAACCAATGTCACTCAACAATTTGTGTAGAAATTTTTGAATGGGAATCTAATCGGCTGTGTAAACTTTCACTGAAAACACAAAAAATTTTATCTTAAAAAAATAAAAATAAACAGTTCTTGGTCTCTGGACAGATGATGAAGCAGGACAACAGGGGTCTGGGCCCCTGATGGCACCTTAGACCTACACTCTATATGCCTACATCTAGATTTCTTTTATTTAAGAGATAAATAAGTTTTTATGTTGGTAAGCCACTTTACTTGGGAGTTTTTTTTTGTTTTTCTTCTATGTAGTCAACCTTTATCCCAAATTATACGAATTATAAGATTTTACCCTTAAATATAAGAACATTTTGGTTTATGAGTACAAAATACATACTGGCCAATTAAACAATTTGTGCTTTTAAACTATAAAGGATTCTTCTAACAAGACACTGGAGGTCATGGCTGCAATTTTCCTTCTCTTCCCCATAATATTGGTCCTCTTCCCATGCAATGCACCATGTGATTTCCCTGTGGCCTAAATATTAATAATATTGATGTAGAAGCTGAGATTTATTTCAAACAATGAAACAAATTCTGTAACAATTATCTGGTAGATGACAGCTCTCTAATCTAGATAATTCAGTGTATCACCTATTCAATCCTCCCTTTCTGAATTGATTTAAAAAATAGCAAGAATTATTTACCTACCTGATAAATCTTCTATGAATTAAGATAGAAAGCAAGATATGGGTTGCCCATGTAGACACATTTATTAAGTAATTTCAAATGATATATTTCCTTTGATAAAGCACAGCTTTTTTTACTGAGATTGGTAAAAATAGGATCCAAATCCAAGGGAATCTCACAATACTTGGAAATAGTTTTAGTTAGCTTTTTGGGTTTTTTGCAATTTTTACAGTTTCTTAATATCTTGAGTGAGGTGTCTATGCTCATTCTGACTACGTTTTATAAAGGAGCATGTAAAACTTTCATTTAGGGGCTTATGAGTCCTTCATAAGTTAAAAACTCGTTAAATCAGGTTCTTCTCAATGCTGCAATTAGCAAATGAACCCTCTGAAGTGATTAGGGCTGCATTTAGCAACCCTCACCACAGCAAAATTGAAAGGACTTAAAAATCTGCTTCTTAACTTCAATGGACATTTCTAAGTATGTGATCCAGGAGACATGAGTTCTGGTCTTCCTGCACCTGAACTCAATTCTCTGGCCTTGAGTCCCTTGAATGCTTTTACCCTGTTTTGTTTTGTTTTTCACTTATTAAGGAGAAACATTAATCTTGACAATTGCTAAAATCTTCTCTACCCTATCAATTATTCTTCTAGTTAAAGTTCCCCTGACCCTGTGACTACAAGGCCAAGCTTGTCGCAGGGACAACAATTGGCATAACCTCATAGTAAAAATCCTGAGGAGCGTGGGAATAGTCTACTTATTAGACAGAAATGCTTACATGATTGTGTAAGTCATGAAGCTGTGTTTTCTGCCTTCCATGACAACTTTCAGTAACATTGATAGTTACCTTTTAGCAGGAGTTTATTGTTTGCCAGGCACTATGCCCAGTGAATTACACACAATATCTCAGTTAATCCTCTTGACAACCCTACGGGGGCCGTGATACTACCCCCATTGTACCAATGAGGAATCAGAGGCTTAGCACAGTTACATAATTTTGTTTGAACGCACCTAGAATGTAGACTGGAATCTAGAGCCTGGGCTCCCCGGCACCGTGAGGCAAAGCCTGCTGGAGATCAGATCATCCTAGAAACTGCCCTCTTGCCCCCACTCTTGAGCACACATCCTTCTGAACTCGCACACGTTTAATTACGCCGCGAAGTCTCCATAGTAAACATTCTTTGCGTCCCTCTCAACTCCATTCCCTTGCTTCCCCCAATAATAGATGCGAACGTTAATTGAGCACTTGCCACAGAACTTAGCTCCTGAAATAGATTCTCATTTAATCTTTATAACAACCCTCAGTGAAAATCCAGTTTTAGACCAAACACAGTTTATTATCTTGGGGTAGGGAAGTGTAAGAGAAGTAAACAGACAAACAAAACCATGTGGTAAGGAAGCGTAAAGTTCGGGGGCTGGAGTCGTACAAAAAAATAAGCACCAAACTAACAAACGTTCAAAGAAGGCTTCTCAAGACAAAGTGGCGTCTATGCTGAGCCCTCAAGCAAAGGTCTGTTAATTCTCACGATAATTCCATTGTGTGAGTGGAGAAACTGAGGCGGGGAGACACTGGTCTGAAATGTGTGAGAGTATAAGGAATAAAACACTGTCTTGAAGACATGGAGTTCTTTGCTTCCACCATCACACCATGCTCCCTCCCTGCAAAAGAGCTAAACATTTTAAGTTTATGAGTCTGACAACTTCAATGGCATTCCTTACCCGGGCTATAAAATTCTAGCCCTGCCACCACAGAGCTGTTTTTTCTGAATTTCACAAACTTAGAGATAACACTGACTCTAGTTTTCTGGCCAGCAACAGTAATGGAGCCCAGGACTTCGGTTTATAAATTGAAGACTAGCTTTACAACTGCAAAAAAGCTGTGGCCTGTGAAATTCAGGCTTGGGGTGGGGGTGGGGGTGGGGGGTGAGGGTGGAGGACAAGAGCTTTCTGGGAGATTTCCTGCTTTGGAGGAGCTAGAACTTTCTCAACATTTTGTAAATCTTGGATTTCCCTTTAAAGTTATGTTTTTGGAGGGTTTCGTTTGTATCAATGCAGGAAAATGCCACGCCATAGTAATAGCTGTATAATAATGGAAATGCTTTAGCTATTCAAAAATCAATACTCTGTGTAAAAAAAGTACTAGCTATGATGTAATTACTTCTCATTCGATATTTACTATTCAGCAAAAACAAAGCCTCTGGATCAAGGTGTCAACTTTGCACAAAGGCATCAACGCATAACCATATCGTGAGATGATACGTAAGCTTTTTCCCATATTTCACATGTGTGAATAAGTCCATCCTCTTGGCTCTGATAACATTTTCAAGCATTAATTAACCAAGGAACTTTATATACCATGGTAAAACCGGTTCAACCGAAATATTCAGCATATAAAGGCGATTGCTCTTTCAGCCAAATCTGGATTACATCCACTCATACAATCATGTAATTTGCCAAATGAGACCCCACACCCACACCCCCCAATTGATTCAGTTGACTGTTTCTGTTGTATTAGTCCAAGTGTAGAACAAAAGAGACATTATTATTAAAAGGGAGAAAAATGTCATTTTGGCATAATTATATTCAGTAACCTGAGGTGTGCCAATGTTAAGTTAATAAAGATCATATTTAAAGCATGAGATACCACAGCACTGTTAAGAATAAATAGAACCCAGGACTTCAGTTCCTAACTTCTTCTAACATCTCTTTCTAACTGAAAGAATCATCTCTGAGGTTTTGAGAAAGGAATAATTTAATTAGACTATCAATAAGACTATATTTTGCATTCTTCATTAAAAGAACATTTTAGAAATGAAATGTGATAATAATCAGATGTTTATTCTGATAAGGAAGAATGGATTCCCAACAACATTTGCTTCCTTTTTCTGGTTTTAGCTGGTCTATGCCCGTGGAGCTGCAGAGGCCAAAGAAGGCTAAAGGATATAGGCCAAAGTACAAGTACACGGGAAGTACAGAGAGCTTGAGGCTAGAAAGCTTGTTCACTCAGGGTAATTCTACTCTCTGTTTTGTACTTTACAAGTTTGTTTTTAATTTGATCAATACTTATCAAGTACCTTCTGTGTGCTGACATTGTCCTAGGTATTCTAGCGTCAGTGGCAACTCAAAGCCCTGTCCTCGATGTCTTATTTAATCCATAAAACAGATTTATGGGAGGTAGATACTGTTCTCCTTTTATGGATAAGAAAAAATGCAGTTTAGCATAATTGGGTGATTCGCCCAAAATTACAAAACCATCAGTCAGAGAAAGCAGTAAAAATCTGAATACAGGTCATTTGACTCCCAGACCAGTGCTCTGTAAGATAAATCACTCCACCTCCAGAGGGCACGCTCAAGCCCTCTGGTGGGCATCCTTAGAGCATTTTCTAGTTAAATCAGGGTTTCAGACTGGTTCAGTCATGGCCCAGGAAGCAAAACTGGAAGAGAACTGAATTTTCACAGTTTGACTGATATGGAACCATAAACAGAAAGGGAAAAATTACAGGGAGAAGCCCTGGAATGGGAGACTAGGAAGAGGTGTACTGAGCCCTTTCAGGAGCCTGATGAATGTGACTGAATTGTTACCAGGACTGAGAAGAGCAACACACATTCAAAGCAATGCAGTCAGCTGCCATCTTTGAGCAGGGCACCACTATTTGCGGCTCTGTACAAAATCCGATGGGCAAGAGATTTGGTTGCTATGCAACGAATACGCTGCCCTTGTTTTCTAAAACGGAGATTACGTTTCTAACAGGACTTCGACCCATAAATTTTCCTGTTCTGGTTATGGTTCTGATTCACCCAATTTTTAAAAATTCAAGTCTGATCCGTTGTTGCTTCCTTGGCCATGATTGAACCAGGAAGAACTGGTTCAAAGCCCTGGTTTAGACCACCTATTATTTGGAGCATAGCTCCAGCTGTCAGCCAACTGACCTTTGAACAAAACATTGGGCAAAAGGAAAAAAGCTTAGAAATTGAAGACAAATATAGGGGTGGAAGGAAATGATGTAAAAAAAAAAAAAGGAGGAGTGTGGAAAGACACCTGTCTCAACCCTTTTCCCCATACTTGAATAAGAAGAAAGTTGAATTTGTCATTGTTTGAAAGTAACTGATTGTGATATTAATGTATGAACAATTGTTTTTTAAATAAGTTTGGCTTCCACCAAATTCTACAGTTGCTCAAAAAAAGGTATCTGATTATGTGCAAAATGCAAAAGTTACTCCTAGATTCAAAAATTTTTAATAATCAGCCAAAAATCCACCATTGGCAAATCCCATACTAGAGATTAATATTTAGGCTATGGTTCTCAATGCTAGTTGAACATTAGAATCACCTGGAGAGATTTTAAGCACTGTAGATTCCCTAGGACCCTCCGCAAACTAATTAAATCAGAATCTCTGGAGATGGGGCCCTTGAGTAGGTATTGTTTAAAAGCTGCCCAGATGATTCTGCTGTGCATCAGAGGTTAAGAATCACTGCTTCAGAGCAGTGGTTCTCAAGGTGTGGCCCTGGGGCCAATATCATCAGTATGACCTGGAACTTTTTAGAAATGGGAATTTTCAGGCTGTATCCCAGATGGCAAGTGGTTTGTGCTCAGCTACTAACCAAAAGGTTGGTGATTTGAACCTACCCAGCAGTGCCTTGGAAGAAAGGCCTGGTGATCTGCTTCCATAAAGATTACAGCCAAGAAAACTCGATGGAGCAGTTCTCGTCTGCAACACATGGGGTCACCATGAGTCGGAATCAACTTGAAGGTAATGGGTTTGTGGGGTTTTTTGTTTGTTTATTTGCTTATTTGTTCTTTACCCCAGATCTACTGAATCAGAAACTCTGGGGGTGAGGCTGTTTTAAGAAGTTTCCAGGTGTTTCTGACACACAGAATATTTTGTTAGACCAAGAGCTGTCTTCTATCTAGTTAAAAATACAAAACAGCCCCTAAGCCATTTCATTTTCAAACATTAGAAAAGATAAACTGCTTGAAAAACATATGTTCCGAATGAAAAAAATAAATAAGGACCAGAGAAAATAAATGCCAACTAAAAGATATAGAAAAAAAAATATTGTGGAATTAATTTTTTTCTGAGTTTTCCTCTCATTTTTCATTGATTTTTCCTTCTCTTTCTATTGATCAAATGGTAACATTTTCAGAGCGTTGGCCTGATGTAAATAAGTGCCCTTTCTCTTTAATTGCATGAGACACATGTGAGCACAGAAATATGAGTTACAGATTTACATGCATTAATCTTTGTGAGAGCAGCATTCTCCAAGTATCATGCAAGCTTCACGTGACATTCTTGGGTGCCACAGGCAGGCATAAGTTGTTTACATTAGCAAATAGATTTCAACAAAAACACATGTTGGCTGTTGCACTCCCACAGCTCCTCATACAAGCCATTCTGTGGAGAGCTCGACTTTGTTCAAAGAATTGGAATTTGCACAGTGCCTTTTTTATATTTCGTTTCTAACCACCATCTGAAGATCTCAAAACATTTTGGACATGCTAGATTTTCAATTCTCCCTATAATACAAGGAGTTAACACGACTGATCCAAGCGAAGTGAGAAATTTAGAGCTCTCCAGGAAAGCTTAATATGAACAACCTTTTGAGAAAGAGAGAGGAGTGGGAGACACTGCGAGAGGGCCCAGGAGTTCATCATTCAGAAGCCAACAAAAAGAGTCCATCTTGTAGAAATGGGGAGAGAAAGAGTCCAGTTAAGTGCAATTCTGAAGAGCTGAATGATGTCATTAATGTGTCATTGAAGAGCTGGGGACAAGCAAGCAAGTTCTGTAAGACAGGACTGATACTAGTGGGCCATCCTGTTAATACAAAACGTAAATACTTCTATTGTGTTGCTATTATTAGGTGACATTGAGTCGATTCCGACTTGTGTCACCCCATGTGACAGGGTAGAACTGTCCCACAGGATTTTCTAGGCTGTAATCTTTATAGAAGGAGTCCTGGCGGCACAGTGGTTAAGTGTTTGGCTGCTAACTGAAAGCTCCCCTTGGGAAAGATGTGGTAGTCAGCTTCCGTAAAGATTACGGCCTTGGAAACACCACGGGGCAGTTCTACTCTGTCCTATAGTGTCGCTAGAAGTTGCAATCAACTCGATGGCAATGGGTTTGGTTTTTTGGGTTTTTAATCTTTACGGGAGTGGCCGGGGTGAGTTCTCGTCTCCAACCTTTCAGTTAGCAGCCAAGAGCTTAACCTTTTCACTATCGGGGCTCCTTTAATACTTCTATACTGGTCGGTAAATAGCTAATGCTCTGAGCCTGCAGAATACCACCTTACTGCCCTGGACACCCCTGCAGCTGCCCCAGGCACTCCTGGCCTTCCCACCCCTATCCTGCAGCTGCAGAGACAACACCAGGCAGAGGAGGGCTGCTCCCAGGCCCTGCCACAGCACTGCAGCTGGCATCTCTTCTGGTTAAGAGACACCCACACTATATAGTTGGGTGAGTGTTTATCTATGTGAGATCACATTGACAAAGATAACTCAAACGGTTGGATGGGAAGCTTAGGGGGCAGTGAGTTTAAGATAATGGTGGTGGACTCTTAAAATAGATAGCGAGAATGGTAGCATAACTTGAAGAATATAATCAATGTCACTGAATTGTACATGTAGAAATTACTGAAATGATGTATCTTTGGCTGCGTATACTTGCACCAAAATAGTTAATAATAAATAACTCAAAATCAATGAAATAAATTTCAAGTGATATTACCAATTAAATAAAATATTTAATGTCTTAGGTTTACACCAATATATTTTGGTTCTGAAATGAAGTGCCTTTAAACATATAAACTTTTTTTTTAAAGTGGGGGTAGATTGGCTCAGACGAGGCCCTGTTCCTAACAGAAGCATTGACATTGGCATGTACTTAGTGATTAACTGTGGCCATGGTCATACTTGCAGTTGAATTGACTTCCAAGCACCTTCTTTCTCATTAGTCTCCTAAGCAGGCAGAACCACAGCCTATGTTCTTTCCTCGGAGCAAACATTTAAAGGAGCACCAAGGGTTTGGAAAATAGATAAATAACTCCATAAAAATCCCAAACTTTACTGTTTGAGTGTAAAAACCTACATAATCAGTATCTTTTTCACCTTTATTTCAAAGCATTTGTTTCTGCTAGGTAGAAACGAAGGTTTTCCTAGCACCAGGCTCCTGCCTAGCTACTGGTGAGCAGCGATGCAGATTCATGAGCCAAGAGTCTTCTCCTGAATGATCATCATTATCCTTCTCTTTCCAGCCTTTCTGGAAAATCCAGAGAGAGACAGAAAGGAAGGAGAGAGGAAACACATGGCACCAAGCCCACCAGCACAGTGTATAAACTCCTGCTTGACAGGACCTTACAGTGTGAACCAGGTTCAGCCAGTCATGTAACCTCTAAGATTTTCTTTCAAGTCCCCACCTTCCAAACCTGCTCATTCAGTTTTCCATGTTGTCTGACCCACACCCGTCAGTTCTCTTCAGCTCTCTGCTTTCATTCTCTGCCAGCTCTCCTAGCTGGAGGTTTTACCAGTCCCTTTATTTCCTGTTCCACCCTTGACCCCAATGTCCCATTGCTTCATGCCCTGCAACCTTGGGGCAGTTGCTCCCACACCCAGCCCCAGCTCCTAGGAGCCCAGTGTGGGCAGAATCCCCAGCCACTGCTTACCTGGCAGGGGAAAGGAAGCAGGGCAGGCCTGGTTTTGTCCACCTCACTATGACATTTTCACAAGGTGAGTGGCTGACCTTAGAATCCTTCCCTCGCCTTCACCTCGCACCATCATTTAGTCAGCGGCTTCTAAGCACCAGCTCTTTACAAGTCACTTTCTAAGAGCTCTGGAATCAGTGTCTCTCCAGGGCTTAAATTATTAAGGAATGAGTGGTGAGTCAGAATAAACATGAAAGAAAAAGACATTTTAAGACCTATGGGGAAAAAAAAGACTCAAAAAAATATAAATATCTAGATTTCAGCATGGAAAAAGTTCATTTTACATGCTCTATTCAAAATAATTTCTATTCAAAATAAGCCCCAAAGGCATATGTCCAGTGGAAAGTTCAGTTTCCTTTTTTTTTTCCCTTAGGTCATTCATTTTTAGGAAATTCTAGAAAAGTATATTAATTTAGTGTTCAAGCTTTTATGTTAGCCTTGAATTCTCTCATCTAAACTCTAACGAGGTTTACTATGGAAAGAGGATTAACTTTCACATTTAATTTAAGCACTCTAAGGATTATATTAACCATAAATGTCAGTAAGTATGTATTATCTTTATCCTTTGGTATACAGGATGTGACACTCTTGTACTTCCCTTGTTTTTCAATACCGGTTGGCAAGTTTAGCGTGGGGTGGACTTTTCAAGGAACTGGTATGAGACCAACCAGATGGGCAAAGATCTATTTGGCACTTAAATTCCATGATTTTCTCCCATTTGCTCTAGGCATATGCAAGTTCTGGTGTTTAGTTAATCAGCCCCATAGCAATACCAGTGACTTAATTTTTCCCAGCAGTAGACATTTTTGTCTTCAATAGTCTGTATTCAGATTCGAGTGTTTCAAACACCTCCTTCATATAAATCCCTACCGGTGAGAAACACTAACAAATTAGATCGACCTTAGCATCAGGGACCTTCAGTCTCAAAAGCTTAGCTTACCAATTTGTTCTTAACCACAAGCGTTTTCTTTTTCCTTCTTCTTAACTTTATTACCATGTTCCCTGCTACTATTACGGCTCTGGTAACAGATCTGGGTATAAAAGCATCAAAACTAGTGCCCACGAGAAACTCTCTATAAAACTTATCACCTCAGGCTTCTATCCTAAATCTCATCTCTCTTGAAATTATAAGAATAATGAAGAAAGCGTGAGATTTTCCAACATTATCCCGAAGTCTGATTTCTCTCCATGTGTCCATTATTTAATTTTGCACTTATAGTACAATGTAAATATCAGGGTTTATTTCACTTATGAAATGCCTTGGGAACCTTCAGTGATCTTATGTAGAAATGCATTTCCAAAGTGAAATACATGTTGAAGATGTTACAAGGGAAAGAATTGGAATACCTAAGAGCAAAAGAGAAAATAAAAAGTCACTAGTGCGCACTCAATTTCTAATGTTCCAAACTAAGTTTTCACTTTTGAAAATAGCAAAAGCTTAAGACCTGCTGCTTCTTGAATTGTCTTTAAAATTGCTATTTTCAATGAATCAGTTCCCCAAACATACAAGAATAATAATAACCAATTGCCGTGTGTGTGTGTTTCGACCTCATGTGTGTCAGAGTAAAACTGTGCTCCGTAGGGTCTTTAACAGTTGATTTTTTGGAAGTAGATCCCCAGGCCTTTCCTCTGCCTCTGGGTTGACGTGAATGGCCAACCTTTTGGTTAGCAGCCCAGTGCTTAGCTGTTTGCACCACCCAGAGACTCATAATAATAATTATAAAACAAAAAAAAACAAACCAGTTGCCTTCAAATTAATTCCAGCTCACAGCAACTGCACGTTTTTCAGAGTAGAACTGCTCCAAAGGGTTTTCAATGGCTGCCATCTTTCAGAAGTCAATAAACAGTCTTCTGAGACATCTCTGAGTGGCTTCGATGGTTAGTAGCTGAGCACTTAACAGTTTGCGCCACCCAGGAACTTGACACAGTAATAATAACTGCCATTAATTAAAGCTCAGTATCAGGCAGCTCTTACATATGTCATCCCTGAGTCTCTGAATCTCATCTGACTGTAGGACCCTTGGCCACTTGTTTTGCTCCAGCTGCCACCTAGATGTCCATCCTGGCAAGGGTTCCTCCAAGTCACATAGGCTCATAGTACCTCCACACCACCCAGCTTCTCACCTCTCCCGCACTATGTACCTCTCTCTTCTCATCCTGAAGCATCCCCACTGCCCTTTGGGCGTGAGATGCTCAAGATTTGCTCATCATCCGCACACATGAGCAACCCAGAAGTGAAGGGGAATTAACACCCATAAAGAAACCTTTGACCAATGAGGAATGGGAAACAGTAGGCCCTGGTGGCGCAGTAGTAAGCATTTCACTGCTAACCAAAAGGTCAACAGTTCAAATCCACCAGCTACTCCTTGGAAACCATATGGGGCAGTTCTACCCTGTCCCATAGAGTTGCTATACATCGGAATTGAGTCGACAGCAATAGATAGGTGATAGACGTTGTGTTGTGTGCCGTCGAGTCGATTCCAACTCATAGTTTCCCTATAGGGTGCGGTAGAACTGTAATCTTCATGGGAAGATTGCCAGGTGGTCTTTTCTCCTGCTAAGCTGCTGGACAGGTTTGAACCACCAACCTTTCTGTTAGCAGTCAAGCATTTTAATCATTGTGCCACCGGGGCTCCTTTCCTTTTAATAAAAGAGTGTAATAAGTAAGTGCAATCCCAGGGAAAAAGGAGTGAGGAAAAAGAGAGGTGATAAAGGAGGAAGAGCAATTAAAATGATTGTTACCAGGCCTGCGTCCACTTGGCATACAGAAATTCTCATAAATTGTCTCATGGCTGACTCTTGGCGACCTTAAGTACAACTGCCCAGTCCTGTGCCATCTTCAGGCATATCTGAGCTCATCGTTGCAGCTATTGTGCCAGTCTCTCTCACTGAGAATCTCTCTGGCCCTCACTGGCCCTCTGTTTCACCAAGTATGATGCCCTCCTCCATCAATTGAGCCCTCCTAGTGATGTGTCCAAAGCAAACAAGTTAGACAGCGTTATAATGCGATCCATAAGGTTTTCATTGGCTAATTTTTGGAAGTAGATTGCAAGGACTTTCTTCCTAGCCTTAGACTGGAAGCTCCTCTGAAACTTGTCTACCATGAGTGACCCTACTGGTCCAGCATCACAGTAACAGGCAAGCCACCACAATACAACCGACAGATGGGTGGAGGATGGACTGCCCTAAGATGCAGCAATTTCTGTGTCCTTTAAGAAGGCAATCCCACAAGGTTTCCCGTATGCCATTGGATGCAGGCTTGGTAACACACCATTTTATTTGTTTTTCTTCCTTCATCTCCTTTCTTTGTCTTCACTCCTGATTCAATGGAATTGCATTTGTTTATCATGCTCCTTTATTTAAAAGGGTAGTGCATAAGCCTTTGCCTCAGTCTCTACTTTCTGGGAAACCTTGATTTATTAGTCGACTCTTCCCGTAACACAACTACAAAATCTCAGTGGCATGTGATAAGAAGCCTTTAATTCTTACAAATTCACAAGTCTGACAGGACAGATTTGCTTCAGGTTATAGCTGGTGAGGTGGCTTTGTTCATAGAGGTAGGTCTGACTAAGCTTAGCTCCTTGCTACAGGTTGAGCTTTGGCCAGCCCCATGTATATTCATGTATGAATCATGGACTTCAGACTGAAGGAGTAGCAGCTACCCAAGGGAAGTTCTCATATCAGTGGCATAGGTGCAAGATGGTAGCACAATAACAAGAACATTTCAAGCCCTTTCTTGTGTCCATCAGCTAGTATCTCATAGACCAAAGCAAACCACACAAATGACACCAAGTCAAAAGGGGAGAAGAGAAGGACAGTGGTGATTCGGTGGTAGACTTCTCGCCTTCCATAGGAGACCTAGGTTCAATTCCTGGCCAGTGCACCTTATGCGCAGCCACCACCGGTCAGTGGAGGCTTGCGTGTTGCTATGATACCGAACACATTTCAGCGGAGCTTCCAGACTAAGATGTACCAGGAAGAAAGACCTATTGATCTATTTCCAAAAATCAGCCCATGAAAACCCTGTGTATCACAATGGTCCAAACAGCAGCTGATGGTGAGGATGGCGCAGGACTGAGCAGCATTTCCTTTGGTTGTGCATGACGTCTCCACGAGTTGGGAGCCAACTCAACACCAGCTAACAACAAAACGGGGAAAAGGCATCTTGTAAGGAACTGCAAAGTTACATGGCAAAGGGCATGGGTATAGGGAGGTGTGTAGAAACGAGGCCAAGCATTCAATCTACCATATCTAGCTAAGATAAGCGCCCTTGCAACACATTTACAAGGTTACTTCTAGTTTACAGATGAAAGATAACCATCCCAAGAGATAAAGGAACTTGTTCACAGTCACCATTGAGATTGAGCCAGGATGCTAACACAAATCAAGCCTATCAGACACAAAACTCCATCTATGAAGAAATTGTGATTAGATACCCATAGAGTGCCAGGAAGTATTTAAAGTATTGGGGAATCAAAGTAAATTAAAAGTATCCTTCTGACCTCAAAGAGCTTACATGCTAGTGATACAGTGAGAGCATGGTAGAGGGGACACCCGAGAAAGTCAGGACAGTCCTCACTTTCCATATTTCTCCACCTCAGGAAGCTGCTCATTTCTTAGCACAGCATATCTCCTACCTACCCATGATATTTTTGTCTCCAAAACATTTGTATAGATAGAGCCTGTTATGAATTGAATTGTGTCCCCCAAAATTGTGTGTCAGCTTGACTAGGTCATGATTCCCAGTTGTCCTCCATTTTGTGATCTGATATGATTATCCTGTGTGTTGTAAATCCTAACCTCTATGATGGAGCCCTGATGGCACAGTGGTTAAGAGCTTGACTGTTAACCAGAAGGTCGGCAGTTCAAATCCACCAGTCATTCCTTGGAAACCCTATGGGGCAGTTCTACTCTGTTCCATATGGTCACTAGGAGTCAGAATTGACTCAGCGACAACAGGTTTTGGTTTTTATTATATTAATGAGGCAGGATTAGAGGCAGTTGTGTTAATGAGGCAGGACTCAACAGGATTAAGTTGTATCTTGAGTCAATCTCTTTTGGTACATAAAAGAGAGAAGTGAGAAAGAAGAAAGAAAAGTCAGGAGCACAGAGCATCCTTTGAACCCAGGATCCCTGTGCTGAAAAGCTCCTAGACCAAGGAAGATTGCTGACAAAGGGCCTTCCTCCAGAGCCAAAAGAGAGAGAAAATCTTCCCCTGGAGCTGGCGCACTTAATTTGGACTTCTAGCCTCCTAAACTGTGAGAGAATAAATTTGTTTGCTAAAGCTATCCACTTGTGGGATTTCTGTTATAGCAGCACTAGATAACTAATACAGGGCCTAACAAATTCCTGCATGGTAACATCTTACTGTGTAAGAATGCCTTAGGCTTTGTTGATGGAAAGATGGAAATGTTGACATTCCTTCTCCAATGGAGATCAGTTTCTTGTATAAGTAACAAAAGATAAGATAGACTTTCCTGATACTTACTTATACTTGTTTTCCCAGAACTTAGGCTTACATCACTGCTTGTAAGAACAGTCACGTAAGTTACTCTTTTCTAACTCAAAATATAAGGCTGTTTATTCAATATAATTTCAATTTGTAGCAAAGTATATTTTGTTACAAAAACATCAGCTGCAGATATTTATAAGTCAAGATACCTTACAAAATATTATAATTTATGTTTATTTTTCTTTCTTCCAGTCACTACCGTTTTTGTTCATAATATTTAGTCAGAAGGAGATGAGTAAGGGCAATAGAATGAAAGAAGATATCAGAGGAAAAGAAGATTACCTCCTATTACTAGTTACCACCATATTCCACACCACGGTTCTCTATCCTGGCTGTGCACCAGAATTAGATGTTCAGGCCACATCTTAGACCAAATAAATCAGAATTTTTAGGATGAGGCCTGGACATAAGCATTTTATGAATGTTCCCTAATCAAAAAAAAGCCATTGCCATTGAGTCAATTCAGATTCATGGTGACCCCATATGTTGCAGGGTAGAACTGAGCTCTATAGGGTTTTCTTAGCTGTAATCTTTACAGAAACAGATCACCAAGTCTGTCTTCTTTGGTGCCACTGAATGCCAACCTTCAGTTAAAACACTCCCTTGTTGCTATTGCTGTTACGTGTCGTCAAGTAGATTTCAACTCACAGCGACCCTAATGACAGAGTAGAACTGCTCCAGATTTCTCTAAGCTGTGGAAGCAGACCACCAGGTGTTTTCTTCCGCAGAGCCTTAGTGAGTTTGAGCTGCTGACCTTTAGGTTAGCAGTCGAGCACTTAACCATCGCACTGCGAGGGCTCCTTAAAATGCTCCCTAGGTGATTTTAAAAGACTAGCCAGACTTGAGAAACACTGTTCACATATCATCAACCTAGATTTTCCTAATTACAACTTATTTTATTTCTTTAATTAGCCCAGAATTGCTACTTAAGCTATGAAGACATCCAGTATTCTCACTAAAAATGTTACTTTCATAGATTCATTCAACAAATATTTACTAAATGCCTGCTATGTCCCAGGTACTGTACTACATGCAGGTGGGAGACAAAAAGCAGTGAGCAAGAGATTTAATCCCTGCTTTTTTTTTTTGGTGGGGGGGCAGCGTGGTTATGGCATAAAAAGCAAACATTAAACAAGTAAACAAAGACTATTATCATGGATCGAATAGTGTCCCCAAAAAATGTGTGTCAACTTGGTTAGGCCATGATTCCCACCATTGTATGATTGTCCAGCATTTTGTCACCTGATGTGATTTTTCTATGTGTTGTAAATCCTACCTCTGTGATGTTAATGAGGCAGGATTAGAGGCAGTTATGTTGATGAGGCAACTCAATCTACAAGATTAGGTTATATCTTGAGTCAATCGTTTTTGAGATATAAAAGAGAGAAGCAAGCAGAGAGACGGGGGGACCTCATACCAACAAGAAAGTAGTGCCAAGAGCAGAACAAGTCCTTTAGACTGGGGGTCCCTGCGCAGAGAAGCTCCTAGGCCAAGGGAAGATTGATGACAAGGACATTCCTCCATCAGAGAGAGAAGGGCTTTCCCTGGAGCTGACAACCTGTATTTGGACTTCTAGACTACTAGACTGTGAGAGAATAAACTTCTGTTTGTTAAAGCCACCCACTTGTGGTATTTCTGTTATAGCAGCACTAAATGACTAAGACAACTATTTAAAAAAAGTAAACCAAAATATTACAAATTATGACAAAGAAAATGTGTAATATGAGAAAGAGTAGCAGGCAACCTCCTTTAGATTGGGTGATCAGGGCATCCTTCTGAGGATACGACACGTAAAGAGGTAACCAACAAAGGAGTCCCTGGGTGGTGCAAACGTTAATGAGCTCGGCTCTAACTGAAAGGTTGGAGGTTCAAGTCCACCCAGAAGCACCTCAGAAGAAAGGCCTGGCAATCTACTTCAGACAAATCAGTCATTGAAAACCCTATGGAGCACAGTTCTACTCTGACACACATGTGGTGGTCATGAGTTGTAATTGACTCTATAGCAACAGATAGCCAGACAAAGAGATGAGGAAAGAATATTGCAGGCAGAGGGGAAAGCATATATGAAGGTGCCAAGAAAGAGTGTGGCTTGTTCAGGAGACTGAAAGAAGGCCTCTCTGGCTGAGGTTGAGAGGTGGGGGCCACATCTTTAGGGCCTTGAGGTCATGTTTTAAAATCTGGATTATATTCTGATTTAGGAATAGGGACAGGAGGTGGGGGAGAACAACAAGATCCTGTTCACCTCAGTATCTCAGTTAACCCTTCAGGTGGCATTTTGAGTGTAGAATACTCACAAATTAGTGAATCTCTGTCATGGATTGAATTGTGTCACCCAAAAATATCTGTCCACTTGGCTGGGTCATGATTCCCAGTATTGTATAATTGTGTACCATTTTGTAATCTGATGTGATTTCCTTATGTGTTGTAAATTCGATCTCTATGATATAATAAGATGGATTAGCAGCAGTTATACTGATGAGGTATGCAAGATTGGATAGTGTCTTAATCCAATCTTTTTTGAGATATGAAAGAGAGAAGCGAGCAGAGACACATGCGAACCTCATACTACCAAGAAAGCAGTGCTGGGAGCAGAGCGTGTCCTTTGGACCTGAGGTTCCTGTGCAGAGAAACTCCAAGACCAAGGGAAGACTGATGACACGGGACCTTCCTCTAGAGCCGATGGAGAAAGTGTTCCCCTGGAGCTGATGCCCTGAATTTGGACTTGTAGCCTACTGGACTGTGAGGGAAGAAACTTCTCTTTGTTAAAGCTATCCACTTGTGGTATTTCTGTTATAGCAGCACTAGATGACTAAGACAATCTCTAACTGGTGGAATAATTTAATAAAACTTTTATGAAAATACAGCATACACTTGTAAATACAAAAAAAAGGCACTTGACTAAGGTTCGTCTATAATGGTGGTAAATTAGTGCACTATACTTGCACGGGCAGGTCAGTACTCAGAAGCATGGTTTATTTGAATAACTTATTTTTAAGAGAATGTCATTCTGTAAATTTGATACATGGTGTTTGTAATCACTGTCTTTTATTGCCAAGGCTAATTATGTTTTTTGTTGTTCTAGAAGCTAAGTTCCTGCTGTAGACAACGAAATACTTTATCTATTTGCCTTTATAAGCAAAAGCTGTTAATTTGATTTTCATCGATGAACATTAGACAACTGATAAATCTCCAAAGAGAAACTTATACTTACATATGAGTATAATGGATTTCTAATATGCTAATGGATTTGTCTTATGAAGAGTTCTAGCAAGTTAAATATACTTCGGGAGAAAATGATTTTTTTCCTACATGGCATATTGATAGTTTTAATGACTTCTTCCATGCCTGGCATAACAGAGTGCTCAAGATGAAATAATCAGGTCTATGTGTAAATTGTACTCCCTGGGAGGTGCAAGGAGCCCTGGTGGCTCAGTGGTTAAGAGCCCAGCAGCTCACCAAAAGGTTGGCAGTTCAAATCCACCAAGCACTCCTTGGAAACACTATGGGGCAGTTCTACTCTGTCCTAGAGGGTTGCTAAGAGTCAGAATCGACTCCACAGCAATGGGTTTGGTTTGGTTTTTTGGTTGGGTGGTGCAAAATGTTAAAGAGCTTGGCTGCTAACTGAAAGATTAGAGGTTCAAGTCCACTGAGAGGCACCTCAGAAGGAACGCCTAGAGATCTACTTCTGAAAAATCAATCATTGAAAATCCTATGGAGCACAATTTTATTCTGACACACCTGGAGTCACCAAGAGTCAGAATTGACTCCACAGCAACTGGTTTTTTAACTGAACTTGTGGTGTGTGAATTATCGTGTTATGACTCAAATGAAGCTCCTATTTGTTTATTTCAAAAAACTGTTACCATTGTAAGCTATATTACTTAGTAATATGGCTACAAGTAACAGAAATCTCAAAAGAATAGTGGCTTAAGTAAGACATAAATCTATTTTTCATTTAAGGTAATGCTCAAATAGAGAGGACATTGTTGATTTAGCTCTCCAGATTGTCAAGGACCCAAACTACTTTCATCTTGTTATTTGTATGAGGATGACCTCTATTCCTAAGTTCATCTAATGCACCGAAATGACTGCTCTGTCTCCAGCCATCACATCTGCATTTCAGCAACTTGGAAGGCAGAAAGATAAGAAGAACACATCCTCTTCCTTTAAGAACATTTCCTGGAAATTGTTCACACCACTGTCACTTGCATTCCATTGTCAAGAATTTAGTCATATGGCAAAGCTAGCTGCAAAAGAAGCTGGGAATTACAGTCTTTATTCTGGGAATCCATTAGTAAATCTAAAATTCAGGCATTCTATTACTGAATAAGAAGTGGAAAATAATATTGAGAGACACCTAAAAATCTCTGCCCAGTAACAAAATAATCTCCCAGGACTGTATTGGAGAACTGAATATTCTGAATCGCTATGTTCTATAAAGTATCATAGAACCTGAACTTTAATCTCGGAAATACCCACAACTTTTACAGTAGTTTTCCTTTATTTTTACTCCTTCCGTAGTACTTGTTCTCCATAGAAGTCTGTGAGATGTTCCTTACAAATGCACCAGTTAATAAGTTTTTAAATTTACTTACTATCACAACAGTCTTATCAATTCCTCTGATTGACGCTCTATTATTGGTGTCATATCCCAGTATATCTTATAGTGGTTATTATAGAAAAATGACACGAATGAAGGACACCACATGAGCAAAGGGGCATGATTTGAGTAATGGGGAGTAACATTTATTAGAAAAAAATAAGTAGTCTGGGGAAAAACAGGGACAGAAGCAGCAGTCTTCCATTTCACTAGGAAACGAGTGGTCCACTTCACCTCAGACTGGGGCAAAAGAACGACTATGGAATTGCAGTCCAACTTAAGGCCAGTGTAGCTAGTGATCCAGGGGCATCCAATCTGAGCTAATGAAAGAAAGAAATACTTCAGGAGTTCCTGCAATGGTAATGTTCAGAGTCAAGTACAGACCACAATATTGACAAAGGAAGTTAACTTAGTGTAATGTAAGGGGATAGAGAAGAAAACTCAGCTCTGGGAAACAGTGTATAGAAATGAGACCAAAAACCAAGCCCCAGTAAGCCATCTAAAGTAGTGGGCTAGAGACCAAAAAACTAAGACAAAGAAATCCAGAAACCAAAAAGATCTAGGCAATAGTTGACCAGACTATCAGACAGCTTTACCAAGAATAGATCCAGAAAACCCTTGCCAGATATTGCACCAACCACAACCACAGAATCCAGTACCCTCCAGGAACTTTGCCCAAAGGAGCAAGGGAGCAGAGGATATTTGCCAAATAGTAAGTAAGGAGATGTCCTAATACCTTTGTAAGTGAGATTCCACCAAACCACTTGCAAAATCCATTTACAGACAATGAGGGCAAGTGTCAGTGGGGTAAGTACAGACCACTACTTTCTAAAACACTTGTATATTTGTACTGAAAATACCACATGAATTTCTTTATCTACCCACATATGAAGGCTCCAGTGTAAATCCTAAAAACAAGATTGTACCTAGTAATAAAACCCACAATTACCTCCTATTGGAAACCCTGGTGACGTATTGGTTAAGTGCTACAGCTGCTAACCAAAGGGTTGGCAGTTCAAATCCTCCAGGTGCTCCTTGGAAACTCTATGGGACAGTTCTACTCTGTCCTATAGGGTCGCTATGAGTTGGACTTGACTCTACGGCAGTGGGTTTGGTTTTTGGGTTTTATCTATTAGGTGTCCAATTGTTCTATTCCTAGCCATATATTTTCTACCCTTATCATCAGCTAAAATGTTCTTTATTACATCCTTAAGTTTATTTAAGGAGCCCTGGTGGTGCAGTGGTTAAGTGCTCGGCTGCTAACCGAAATGTTAGTAGTTCAAACCCACCAGCAGCTCCATGGGAGAAAAATCCATTTCTGTAAAGATCATAGGCCTTGGAAACTCTATGGGGGCAGTTCTACTCTGTCCTGTGGGATCGCTGAGTCAGAAGTGACTCAACAGCAAAAGGTTTGGTTTATGGGTTTGTTTGTTTTTTTCAGTCTATTTAGAGAGACAATCCTCTTATTCTAAATCATTATAAAACAGGCAAATCCAAATCTCCCGTTAATAAACCTACGAAGGGAACTTTTCCGAGTTCAGGCAGTGGTGGGAAAATTCATGTGTTTCCAACATGGTAGACAATGGAAGATTTTTTTCAATGTCACAATTTAGAAGGTAGATTCATAATCTCAAGACACTGAAAAATAAAAGGTAGCTTATATATCACTCCTACTACCACCAAAAGTGGTAGGAATAGTTCCATGATAAAAGACAGAGAATTTTCATCTGATACTGAATCAGACACCAGTCATCTGGCCATCTGCAGCTGTCAAAGATTTATATTACCTCTCAAAGCATCCTTTTTCCTCTCTCTCACATCTGTAATAAGGGGAGCAAAATCCCCTACTGACACCATAGGGTTAATATAAAAATAATATAAGAAAATATGTGAAGGCACTTTTTACAGTACAAAGTAATGCACAGATGCAAAATGTTGGTGTCTTAGGCTGGGTTCTCTAGAGGAACAAAATCAGTAAAGCATATATATAAAAATACATATAGAGAGAGATTTATTTCAAGAAAATGGCTTACACAGTTGTGGAGGCTGGCAAGTCTCAAATCCATGGGGTCAGGCATCAGGCTGGAGGCTTTTCCTGACTCATGAGGTTGCAGGGACTGACAAACCCAAAATTGGCAGGTCACACTGTAGACTGCTGCTTCACAGGGCTGTGGGATCTGACAAATCCCAAAATCTGCAGGTCAAGCAGCAGGTTGCTGGCTAGCATCCCCAGAACCAGAGGTTGGATGATGACAAGTTGGATGCAGGATCAAGGGGGGGGGGGAGTTTTGTCAGAACATCCATATATTGAATGTGGGCCACACCCCTTACATCAGATCACAAAGTGGAGGATAATTACATAGTACTGAGAAGTGGCTGAGCCAAGGTGATACATAACATTTAACCATCACAGCTGGTACTCCTAGGAACATGAGCGCTTTCCTCTAAGAGTGTTCTGCTCACTCTCACTCACCACAGGACCAGTGTAATTGCCAGGCTGTTGAGAGGATTTTGTTTTATGTTCATTGTTATATAGTTTGTGTTCCCATTTCATCTTCCAGGTCTTTATCTTGATTCTTCCATTTGTTGGCTGAATTTTCATTTTACTTGCTCAGGAATAAAAATCTTGTGTTTATGAGCCCTCCACTGTTGAGTTTTACTCATTCTGAAGCATGGAATTGTTGGTGTATCCTTAAAGGCTTCTTTCCAGGGAGCACATGGGCTTAAAGAAGAGTGATTTCAGATCTTCTTTCACTGGTGATGAACTTGGCAAGTTTTCGAAAGAGTTGAGAATAAGTTACTTTAACTGGCGAATTGGGGGCAGAGGGGAACATGGATCATCAGATTTGCACTCTGTCTTCAAACACAGGGAGGTATTTAAAGCACTTAGACACAGATTTTTTCCTTAAATAACACCCCATCCACCCTGGCTTAAGTTCTCCTTGACTATAGTAATTATGTTAGTGAACATAATTGTTCGGTATATGAACACTGAACCGATAAGAAATAAGACAAAAGAATTAGCTGATGAAGAACAAAAATATCAACTTTGTCACTGATATAGCTTACTTAGCTTACTATAAGAACCAAGACGGCTTGTTCACTCCCACTTTTCAGTCTAATCCTCAGAACAGCCCACCTGAGGGAAAGTTTGGGGCCACAAGGCAGACACACTAACCCAGGTCACTGTCTCCACAGGTCTCAGTGGAAAGGGAAAAGAAAAAGACACCAAATCTCCTGAAGCTCAGGATTTTTAATAGAATGTTGTTGTTAGATGCCACTGAGTTGTCCTCCAACTCATGGCAACCCCATGCACAACAGAACTGAACACTGTCTGCACCATCCCCGTGGCTGATTGCTGAGCTGACCATTGTGATCCAAAGGGTTTTTATTGGCTGATTTTGGGAAGTAGATCAACAGACTCTTCTTCCTAGTCCATCTTAGTCTATAAGCTCCTCTGAAACCTGTCCAGAATCATAGAAGTATTCAATCCACCAGTGGCAGATGGGTTGTGGCTGCACATGAGGTGAATTGGCCAGGAATCAAACCTGGGTCTCCACGTGGAAGGCGAGAATTCTACCGCATAGCTCCCCACAATTGAGGAAATTGAAATAATGGCTGCCACTAGCCAAGAAGGTCACCAGTAGGAGGATTAAGAAGTAGGTCAAAAAGCTAGGAGTACCTAGAGGTGATCCCTCCTCCCAGAAACCAGAAATAAGAAAAGGAGTTTCTCTCTAATGAATAATAATAGCTATGCACCAGGCACCGCTCTAAGAACTTTACCAGGCTTAACTCAACTAATCCTTTCAACAAGCCCATGAGGTAAGTATCATTATCACCACCACGGTGTTGTTGTTGTTAGTTGTCGTGTAGTTGGCTGACTCATGGCGGCCTCACGTATAACAGAA
The DNA here is from genome assembly GCF_000243295.1 of Trichechus manatus latirostris. Classification (NCBI taxonomy): domain Eukaryota; kingdom Metazoa; phylum Chordata; class Mammalia; order Sirenia; family Trichechidae; genus Trichechus; species Trichechus manatus. The sequence continues at coordinate 13,180,814 of NW_004444007.1, read as the reverse complement.
CGAAACGTTGCGTAGTCCTGTGCCATCTTTGTGATCTTTGATAACTTTGAGTTCATTATCGAGGCTATTGTGTCAACCCATCTCATTGAGGGTTTTCTTTGTTTTAAGTGACCCCCTGCTTTACCAAACATGATGTATGCTATTGTACAGATAAGCAAACTGAAGCACAAAAAGGTTACATAACTGAATGAGAGAAAAGAAAATCATGTGCAAGTAGGAAGCTCACTAGAAGGTGAACGGTATTATATCACTTGTAGAACTTCTTGAGAAAGTCTGGGCTAGAAGGAAGAGATTTTTTGTTTTGTTTTGTTTTGTTTCTCATATTTAGGATTTCTACTTCCAGTATATCTGGGGCTATAGGAAAATACCTGCAAACACAGTGCTGCTTATGAACTGTGCTGGCCTTGAAATAGTATGATAGGAGGGATAGGAGAAATGTTCCTCTTTCTCCAGAATGTCTCTCTGTTAGCCTGGTGTGGAACCAACATGAAATCCTCATTGTTCTCTCCCCTCAGTTCATGTATCCAAGCCCAGCTGTAAAAGATAAATATTATTAAGTCAATATAACAATAAATAGTCCCTGGGTGATGCAAACGGTTAAGAGCTTGGCTACTAACTGAAAGGTTGGCAGTTTGAATCTACCCAGAGTCACCTCAGAAGAAAGGTCTGGTGATCAACTTCAGAAAAAGCAGCCATTGAAACCCCTATGGAACAGTTCTACTCTGAAACACATGGAGTTGCCATGATTTAGAATTGACTCAAGACAACTGGTTTGTTTGATTATAACAGTAAGTTATAATCAGCTTTTTTCTCCTTTTGTTATGGATTGAAGTGTGTCCCTAAAAAATGTATGTCAACTTGGCTAGCCTACGATTTCCAGCACTGTGTGGTTGTCCTCCATTTTGTGATCTGATGTAATTTTCCTATGTGTTGTAAATCCTAACCTCTTTGATGTTAATGAGGCAGGAATAGAGGCAGTTATGTTAATGAGGCAGGACACAATCTTTAGGATTAGGTTGTATCTTGAGTCAATCTCTTTTGAAATATAAAAGAGAGAATTGAGCAGAGAGGAGAGGGACGTCATTACCATGAAGAAAGAACAGCCAGGAGCAGAGTCCTTTGGACCCAGGGTCCCTGTGCTGAGAAACTCCTAGACTAGGGGAAGATTAAATGACAAAGACCTTCCCCCAGAGACCACAGAGAGAGAAAGTCTTCCCCTGGAGCTGGTGCCCTGAATTCAGTCTTCTAGCCTCCTAAATTGTGAGAATAAATTTCTGTTTGTTAAAGCCATCCACTTGTGGTATTTCTGTTATAGCAGCTCTAAATAACTAAGAATTTGGTACCAGGAGTTGAGTGCTGTTCTAACAGATACCTACAATGTGGAAGCAGTTTTGGAATTGAGTAATGGGTAGAGGCTGGAAGAGTTTTAAAGTGTCTAATAGTAAAAGCTTAGATTGCTTTGAAGAGATTGTTGGTGGAATTATGGACATTAGAGGCAATTCTGGTGAAAGCTCAGAAGGAAGTGAGAAAAGTTGTAATACTGGAGACAGCACAGACAGCAAGAAGCAGCAACAGAGAAATAGCAGCAGCAGAACCAGGAGACCCGTGCAAGATGGTGCAGGAGCCAACCCACAGAGCGAGAAATCTGAGTGCCTTCCAGCCGAGGGTTTCTGGCAGAGTGAAGTGCCTCCAGGTACTTATCAGTAGAGCTAAAGAACTTTGGAACACTTGCCCAAGCAGAGCAGAGGCTGGGCCAGCCCAAGAGACCTGAGGGTCTGAGGAGCTGAAAGGCTGAGGAACCAGGAAGCAGAGAATGAAGAGGAAAGGAGCAAGAGAAGCAGAGCTGCCTCAGTCTCAAAGGGTGGAACCACGGACTTCTAGGTCTCAAATGGTGGGGCCACAGCCTCCTAGGTTAAAAAGAGTCAGATCTTCACCAGCTCGTTTCTGGAGTGTGGGCCTGCCATTCATGAATGCCAAGGGAATGGGGCTGTATCCACTGCCCAAAGCTGAGGAGGCAGGGCTGCCATGCCCAGAGAACATAAGAACGGGGCCTGCCAGGACTAAGTGGGTGAGGTTGCTGCTCAGATGCACTAGGAGAATTTAAAAAAAAAGAAAAAACTTGTTGTTGTCGAGTCAATTCTGACTCATAGCAACTCTACAGGACAGAATAGAACTGTTCCATAGGGTTTCCAAGGAGCACCTGGTGGATTCGAACTGCCATCCTTTTGGTCTGCAGTCAAACTCTTAACCACTATGCCAGGATGGAGCCACCTAAAGCCAAAGGGAGCAGAGTTGCCATCCCAGTGGGTCTGGAAGGCACAGCTGAAGCCCAGGGTTGAAGGGTCTCCACTCAGAATCCAGAAAGCACAGCCAATATCCAGAGTCTGGAGGGCAAGGCCACTGCCTAGATGGTCTCAGAGAACAGAGGATTATTTTCAAGGCTTAAGAGCTAATATAAAGTGTTCTGCTGGTTGTTTTTACTTGCTTAGTGCCTGTTATTCCTTTCTTCCCTCCAATTTCTCCCATTTAGAAATGTCTACCTTGTGCCTATTCCACCATTGTACTTTGGAAGCAGATAACTTGTATTCTAGATTTCACAGATGAAGAAGAATTTTTGGATTTTGGACCTGGAGTTGATTTAAGACTTTTGGGATGATATGATGTGGTGAAAGTTTTTTAAATGTGGCAAAGACATGAATTTGGGGGGGGTGGTCAAAAGATGGAATGTTATGGATTGAATTGTGTCCCCAAAAAACATGTGTCAACTTGGCTAGCCCCTGATTCCCAGTATTGTGTGGTTGTCCTCCATTTTGTGATCTGATGTAATTTTCCTGTGTGTTGTAAATCCTAACCTCTATGCTGTTAATGAGGCAGGATTAGAGGCAGCTATGTTAATGAGGCAGGACACAATCTTTAGGATTAGGTTGTATCTTGAGTCAATCTCTTTTGAGATATAAAAGAGAGAATTGAGCAGAGAGGAGAGGGACCTCATTACAACCAAGAAAGAAGAGCCAGGAGCAGAGCATGTCTTTTGGACCCAGGGTCCCTGCACTGAGAAGCTCCTAGACCAGGGGAATACTGATAACAAGAACATCCCCTGAGAGCTGACAGAGAGAAAGCATTCCCCTGGAGCTGGAGCCCTGAATTCAGTCTTCTAGCCTTCTAAACAGTGAGAAACTAAATTTCTGTTTGTTAAAGCCATCCACTTGTGGTACTTCTGTTATAACGGCACTAGTTAACTAAGACACCTTTCAACATATTAATTTGGAGGTGGGGGTTATCACAAGGAACAGAGCCCTCAGAGAATGAGACAGAGGTTAGAGAAGTTTAGAACAAAGGAGAAAGAATTCTCCTCAGGGTTTGTGCCTTGATGAGAAGGACTCACAGATCTCCAGGAAGCATTGTGAAAGCACTAAGAACTGAAAGAGCATGGGCACAATATATACATATAGTCATATGTATATGCATTTACTTGTGTGTGTGCACATAGGGGACAGAGTTATGGATACTACTTAGATCAGACTGGGATTGGATTTCTGGGTTTGAAGCTTAGGACCATACTCTCATGGGACAACTTGGTCAATTGACATAATTTAGTTCACAAAGTTTATGTTCTACATGCTAGTTTGGTGAGTATTATCTGGGGTCTTAAAAACTTTCGAGCGACCATCTAATATAAAACAACTATCTGGCTCATCTCATCCAGAGCAAAAGAGAAAGAAGGAAACCAAAGACTCAGGAAAGAAACTCGTCTATAGACTAACAGTCTACAAGAAGTATGACCTCATCTACCCTGAGACCAGAAAAACTACATGGTGCCCAGCTACCACTAACAATCATTCTGATCAGGGCCACGAAAGATGGACCTCGATAGAAGGGGAGAAAAACGTGGAACACAACTCAAATTCTTAAAACGTCAGAACTTACTGAACCAGGTGAAACTAGAGGACTCCCCGAGACTATCACCCTGATATACTCCATAAATCTTGAACCAAAACTACCTCCTGAGGAAATCTTTTAGCAAGATAACAGATTAGCTCATGAAATAAAGTACATTACTCATGAGTATTGTGCACCTTTAAAAAAATCATCTATATGAGACCAAAATGGTCAACAATTACTCTAAAGCAAAGATGAAAGGGTAAGGGGACAGGGAAACCAGATTACTGGAAGTGAAACATCCAAAAGGAAATTAATGAGAATGTTGACACATTCTGAAAAATGTAATCAATGTCTCTGAACAAAATGTGTAGTCATTGTTAAATAGAAACATAACTTGCTGTGTAAGTTTTCACCAAAAACAAAATAAAATATTATTAAAAAAGAAGAATAAGAAGAAAGTAAGAGCAAGAGCACAAAACAGAATGATGTGCCCCTCCATCCCTCGCTCCTTCACTGTATTTGCCTTGATGTTCCCAAGTCTTTTGGGGGTGGAATTTTCTTAAAAATCCCTGTCATTTGCCAAAAGGTTATCTTCTGTCTGTATCATAATTAAAGCACTCATCTCTCTCTGAAGCTCTTCAACTACCCATCCCCACCTCCAGACACTCATTCTCCCTTGGCATCTGTGAAGTCAGAAATGATAGAAATATCATCAGTTCTATGCTCTCTCTTTCTCTCTCTTCCTCCATGTATTAGTTTCCTGTGACTGCTCTAACTAATTATCACAAATAAGTGGCTTAAAACAATAGGAATTTATGCTCCCACAATTGTGGAGGCTAAAAGTCCTAAATCAAGGTTGGCGGGGCCGCACTGCCTCCAGAGCTTCGAGGGGAGACGTTTTCCTTGCCTCTTCCAGCTTCTGGTGGTTGTCAGCGTTTCTTGGCCTCCTTGCTTTATGGCCTCGTTGCTCCCATCTCTGCCTCCATCTTCACGTTGCCTTCTCCTCTGTGTCTTCCCCTTCTTTCTCTCAAATCTCCCTCTGTCTCTCTCTTATAGGGACACTTGTCATTGGATTTAGAGCCCACCCATATATCCAGGATGATCTCTTCATGTCAAGATCCTTAACCTAATTACATCTATAAAGATCTTTTTTCCAAACAAAGTCACATTCACAAGTTCCAAGGATTAAGATGTGGACATATCTTTGTGGGAGGCCACCATTCAACCCACTAAACCAAACCAAACCTGTTTCCCATCAAGTCAGTGCCGACTCATGACAACCACAACACTCCACCAAAAAGACAAGAGAGAAAAATAGGAAAATACAGTGAAGGAGTAGTATAGCATTTTAGAACTGCATCCCCCTCACTTCATCAAGAAAAATATTAAAGTGAGAGTGTGTATGGTGATGCCCTGAAAAGAATCCCAGAGGAGGAGACCAGGTATCAGTCCCAACAATGTCGCCAACAAGGTGTATGATCTTGGGTGATTCATTTATCCTCTCAGAGCCTCAGTTTTCTTATCTGTAGATGAAGGTTGCTCACATACTCTTTGAGTACCCGTCCAGCCTCCACATCTAATGATTCTACAGAAAATTCCAAGCATATTTCAAAGTCCAGCATGTGCACAGCTAGAAAACAGACAAAAGTCATGTTATCAAGGCTAGTCTTTCATTCAACAAACATTGTTCAATGTCTTCTTTGTGCCAGGAAAAGGAGGAGACCACAGAACATAGATAAATAAGCCGCTGCATTAAGTAAAACTATAATCCCCACAGTCTCTCCGGGATGCTAGAATCAACAAGTCCCCACAAAATTAAACTGTTGTATACAAAGTCTATTCTATCAGAAAAGAAGAAAAAGGAGGAAGAGGGAAAGAAGAAAAAAAACCTGGCAGAACTAATCTGAAGCAGAGCTGGCTAGTGCAGGTTCATAGCTGCTTGATACACAGGAGATTTCATATTATGCTGGAGAGACTTTGTGGTGCAAAGGAAAGTGTGTGGGTTTGGATTCAGTTCCATCTGAGTTCAATCCCGACTCAATGAAATCTTGAACAAGTCACTTAACCTTCCAGGACCTGTTTGCTCATGTGGAGAATGGGAAAGAATGCATATTCCACAGGGTAACGGTGAGGACTGAAGGAGAGAAGGCGTGGAAGGCATTCAGGGGCAGCTGCCTGACATGTGTTGTTTCTTTCTGCTCGCTCTGCCCAGGTGAAAGTAAACAGATCCGACTTTAAACAAAGTTATAAAGTGTTTTGGAAGTTCAGTCTTCACCCACTTTCCTGCACTTCTCTTTTCCCTCTTGATGGCAACCCTTCCAGGCAGGGAACTTGTCTGTTTGACAGTTGCTTATTGATTAAACATATCTGGATTCATATCAAACTGAAATTCACACCAAAATGAAATTCATACTCGAAGCAGCCTTTCAATTATTTTGTTAAAGCCCACCAGAATAATTCAGGATGACCGCCTCCTCATCTTAATATTCTTAACATCTGTAAAAAAAAAAAAGAAACCTTTTTTCAAATAAGGTGACATTCACAGATTAGGACATGAACATGTCTTTTTTTTTTTTTTTGGAGGGGGTGGGCTCCATTCAACCCACTACAAACCACCAAAAGGACAAGTGGGAAAAACAGGAAAATATAATGAAGGAGTGAGTCACCGTGTTAGAGAGTCCACTTGGACTGGGTTCTAAGTGTAAACTGTTTGTCAAAGAATATCTGAATATGAGCAAAAAATGAGGGGAGGTCAGGAGTGGGCAAGGGGAAGCTGATTCAGAAGTACCTTGAAACAAAACTGGGCCCTGACAACTGACCCAGAAGGGGAACTTCTTCAGACATTCTAGAAGGCTGGGCAAGGACCAAATGTGTCAGTCCATGGACTCCCCTATTTCTGACCAAAGTCAGACAGAAAGCTAGAATCTCCTTCTAATTTGTTACTAGAGGTGATTCACATAAAATAATGACAGGGAGAGTTCTTCTTAAGATGGAGAAACCTATTCCATTACCATTCACACCTTCTTCAAATTTACTTATTACTACTGCTTCTTCTGCCCTAGGATATCAAGATAAACGTAAATGTTTTCTGAAGTAAACTTCTGTTTTGTTAACATTTAATACTTTTTTTAAGCCCCAGCCTTCCTCAAAGCTGTTATCCAAGAAATCACCCCTATGGCTGCTAAGAATAATTATGAAGTTTCCAAAAAGGACATGCGCTAGAATTATACTCCTCTTTAATAGAGGGAGAGCCCTGGTGGCTCAGTGATTTAAGAAGTCAGCTGCTAACCAAAAGGTCAGCAGTTCGAATCCACCAGCTGCTCCTTGGAAACCCTGTGGGGCAGTTCTCCTCTGTCCTACAGTGTCGCTGTGAGTTGGAATCGACTCGACAACAGCAGGCTAGGTACCTGGGTGATGAAAACGTTTGCGCTTGGCTAATATGAAAGTTGACGGTTTGAAACCTTCCAGGGAGGAAGAAAGGCCTGGTGATTTGCTTTTGTAAAAAATATAGCCAAGAAAACCCAATGGAGTAGTTTTATTCTGTAACACATGAGGTCTCAGTGAGTCAGGATCAACTCGTCGACAATGGGTTTATTTGGTTTTTCGGAGGTTTTTTTCGGTTAATAGAAGCAGTGAAAGTGAGTGTAAAAGTTTGGGCTCTGGAGGCAACAGGTCTAGGTCTATATCCCAGCTTGTGACTATGTGCTCACTCTCTGGGTTGGGTTGGTTTTGTTTGTTTTGTAGACCTTAGGAAAATCTCTGTTCCTCTTTAAGCCTTAGTTTTCTTGTCTGCAAAATGGTGATAATAATAACACCTATGTAGTAAATTGAAGTCCTTAAAATAGTTAATGTGCTTGGCTGCTAACCAAAAGGTTGGCAGTTAGAGTCTACCCAGGGGCATCTCAGAAGGATGACCTGGAAATCTACTTCTAAAAAATCAGCCGTTGAAAACCCTGTGGAACTTAGTTCTACTGAGACACACATGGGCTTGCCATGAGTCAGAACTGACTCGATGGTAACTGGTTTAGGTGGTAAATTGCATAGCATAGTATACTCAATACACGGGAGCTATCATCGTCATCCAAAGCGCGTACATATGAAAATAAAATCTTATTACTTCAGTCTTGGCAATGTGAGAGGTATCCATCTGAATTAATCAAACATTTAGCTATAAAATTGTTTTGAGAAAAAGTGCATAGAAGAGTCCCACACTCTCTATTGCCTGGTAGAGAGCCCGGCCATTGAATTAGCCAATAGATAAGATGTATCTGTGTCAACAGTACGTATAATGAAACCATGATAGTCCATTTGGCTTGAGCGAAGCATAGGAAAATGAACCAGGCTGCCAACAGTCCGTCCAATACGGTTATTATAATCAAAATTGCCAGATAGGCTATTTTCAGTCTAATTTTCATCACAGAGACAGTTTGTCAATTTTGTCCCATTTATTCTTCTATTCGGCAAACGGCAATCATTGACATCAATGGAATGTGCTAGGAACACAAAGATAAATAATATTTAGCCCATGCCCTGCAAGACTTATGTGTATCTACTTCACAACAATAACCACGCAAGTAGTCTATAATCATTTAGAAGTTTAGCTAATTCCATGGGGTCCATCTTTATAACAGAAATAATCACATTTATGCCTTATTTCCCAAAATTATTGTGAAAATTCAAAAACTTGTTGAAAAAGATCTTTAAATTTTTGGTAAACAGAATATGGAAGTATATGGTTTTATATGATGATTTTTTCTTTTGACATTGCATTAACTAAAACTATTTATAAAAAATAAAAATACAGACAACTGCATGGGAATTTTGACTAATTCAAGTGAGCTTTCGGTTCTGTCAGTTAGTTTTGTTTATCTCTATTTCTCTACATATTGCTTTTTCCCTATCGCAAAAATGGTCTGGAGCAGCACAAAAAAGCTCAAGTAGACAACAGTTAGGAGCCTGCTCCGGGTTATCACACTGTACGTATACTTGAAAGAAAATAAAACTTTCTTTCTTTTAAAATATTCTTGAATGTAGCCTTTCATTAATGTACAGCAGCCGTTTCATTCCATTACCTGGCTTTTTTTTTTTTAACTAAGATAACCTGCTTACCAAGTAGCCAAGTTACTCAGAAATTTTCTCATCACAACAGAGTACAACAGATCAGATTTCTAGTTTGTTTTAATATGAGTAAATTACAAAAGCAAGTAGCAAAGGATACTGAGTATAATCCAGAACAGGTGATGTTCATATGGAACACTATATCCATAAGGAGAAATAAAATTTTTCATAAATTCTAAATTTCTTATGTTTTCGATACATAGTAATTAGCCCCAACAAAGGTCTGTCAGTTTGTCATACTGTGGTGACTTGCATGTTGCTGTGATAATGGAAGCTATGCCACCAATATTTAAAATACCAGCAGGGTCATCCATGGTGGACATGTTTCAGTGGAGCTTCCAGACTAAGACAGACTAGGAAGCAGGAGCCGGCGGTCTACTTCTGAAAAAATTGGCCAGTGAAAACCTTATGAATAGCAGCAGATCATTATCTGATATCGTGCTAGAAGATGAGTCCCTCAGGTTGGAAGGCACTCAAAATACGACTGGAGAAGACTTCCCTCCTCAAAAAAAAAATAAAAACCAAACCCATTGCCACCAAGTCAGTTCCAACTCACAGCATCCCTATAGGACAGAGTAGAGCTGTCCCATAGGGTTTCCAAGGAATGGCTGGTGGATTCGAACTGCCAACCTTTTGGTTAGCAGCTGAGCTCTTAACTACTACACCACCTGGGCTCCCCTCAAAGTATAGCCGACCTTAATGACTTGGATGGAGGACCTTCATCCCCTGATGTGACATGACTCAAAATGAGAAGAATCAGCTACAAACATCCATTAATAATCGGAACATGGAATGTATGAAGTATGAATCTAGGAAAATTGGAAGTCATCAAAAAAGAAATGGAACGCATAAAGATCTATATCCTAGGCATTACTGAGCTGAAATTGACTGGTTTGGCCATTTTGAATCAGACAATCATATGGTCTATTATGCCGGGCATGACAAATTGAAGACAAATGGCACTGCGTTCATTGTCAAAAAGAAAATCTCAAGATCTATCCTGAAGTACAACACTGTTAGTGACAGGATAATATCCATACTCCTACAAAGAAGACGAAGCCCTGGTGCTGCAATAGTTAAGAGTTATGGTTGCTAACCAAAAGGTTGGCAGTTTGAATCCATCAGCTGCTTATTGGAAACACTATGGGGCAATTCCACTCTGTCATACATGACTTGCTTTAAGTCAGAATCGACACAACAGCAATGACTTTTGGTTTGAACAAGAAAGACCAATTAATACGACCTATTATTCAAATTTACACACCAACCACTAATGCCAAAGATGAGAAAATTGAAGATTTTTACTAACTTCTGCAGTCCAAAATTGATCAAACATGCAATCAAGATGCATTGATAATTACCGGTGATTGGAGTGTGAAAGTTGGAAACAAAGAAGCATTTGTAGTTGGAAAATACGACCTTGGTGATAGAAACAACACCGGAGATCGCGTGATAGAATTTTGCCAAGACCAATGACTTATTCATTGCAAATATCTTTTTTCAGCAACATAAACTGCTACTATACACGTGGACCTCACCAGATGGAAAACACAGGAATCAAACTGACTACATCTGTAGAAAGAGGCAATGGAAAAGTTCAAAATCATTAGTCAGAACAAGGCGAGGGGCCGACTGCAGAACAGGTCATCAGTTGCTCATAGGCAAGTTCAAGTTGAAACTGAAGAAAATTAAACAAGTCCACGAGAACCAAAATATGACCTTGAGTAAATCCCACCTGAATTTAGAGACCGTCTCAAGAACAGATTTGAGGCATTGAACACTAATGACCGAAGACCAGATGAGTTGTGGGATGACATCAAGGACAGCATACGTTGAAAAATGTAGGAGAGAAAGAAAAGACCAAAATAGATGTCAGGAGAGAGTTTGGAACTTGTTCTTGAATGTAGAGTAGCTAAAGCAAAAGAAAGAAACGATGAAGTAAAAGAGCTGAACACAAGATTTCAACAGATGGCTCAGGAAGACAAAGTAAAGTATTAAAAGTAGTTAGAAAATCAAAAGGGAAGAACACACTAGGTATTTCTCAAGCTGAAAGAACTGAAGAAAAAATTTAAGCCTCGAGATGCAATACTGAAGGATTCAATGGACAAAAAGTTGAACAACGCAAGAAGCATCAAAAGCAGATGGAAGGAATACAAAAAAGAACTGGTGGATATTCAGCCATTTCAGGAGGAAGCATATGATAAAGAACTTATGGTACTGAAGGAAGAAGTCCAAGCTGCACTGAACGCAATGGCAAAAAATAAGTCTCCAGGAATTGAAGGAATACCAGTTAAGAATGTTCCAACAAGTGGATGCAGCACTGTAGGTGCTCACACATCTATGCCAACAAATTTGGAAGACAGCTACCTGGCCAACCGAATGGAAGAGATCCATATTTGTGGCTGCTCCAAAGAAAGGAGATCTGACAGAAGGAGGAAATTATTGAACAATATCATTAATATCACATGCAAGTAAAATTTTGCTAAAGATAATTCAAAAGTGGTTGCATCAGTACATTGATAAGGAACTGCTAGAAATTCAAGCCAGATTCAGAAGAGGATATGGAACGAGGGATATCATTGTTGATGTCAGATGGATCCTTTCGGAAAGCAGAGAATACCAGAAAGATGTTTGCCTGTGTTTTATTGACTATGCTAAGGTATTAGACTGTGTGGATTACAACAAATTATGAATAACATTGCTAAGAATGGGAATTCCAGAATACTTAACTGTGCCCATGTGGAACCCGTATACAGACCAAGAGGCAGCCGTTCAAACAGAACACGGGGATACAGCGTGGTTTAAAATCAAGAAAAGTGTGCATCAGGGTTATATCCTTTCACCATATTTATTCAATCTGTATGCTGAGCAAATAATCCAAGAAGCTGGGCTATATGAAGAACAGCGTGGCATCAGGATTGGTGGAAGACTCATTAACAACCTGCGATATGTAGATGACACTCCTTGCTCACTGAAAGTGAAAAGGACTTGAAGCACTTACTGATGAAGATCAAAGTCCACAGCCTTCAGTATCGATTATACCTCAACATAAAGAAAACAAAAATTCTCACAAGTGGACCAATAAGCAATCATGATAAATGGAGAAAATACTGAAGTTGTCAAGGATTTCATTTTACTTGGATCCACGATCAATGCCATGGAAGCAGCAGTCAAGAAATAAATCAAACAACATATTTTATTGGGCAAATCTGAAGACCTCTTTAAAGTATTGAAAAGCAGTCACTTTGAGGATTAAGGTGTGCCTGACCCAAGCCATGATATTTTCAATTGCCTCATATGCATGGGAAAACTGGACAATGAATAAGGAAAACCAAAGAATAACTGATGCCTTTGAATTATGGTGTTGGTGAAGCATATTGAATATACCATGGACTGCCAGAAGAACGAACAAGCTTGTCTTGGAAGAAGTATAGCCAGAGTGCTACCTAAAAGTGAGGATAGTGAGACTTCGTCTTACCTGTTTTGGACATGTTATCAGATTGGACCTTTCTCTGGAGAAGGACATCTTGCTTGGTAAGGTAGAGAGACAGCAAAAAAGAGGAAGACCCTTGACGAGATGGAATGACACAGTGGCTGCAACAATGGACTGAAACATAGCAACGATTATGAGGATGTTGAAGGACTGAGCAGTGTTTCGTTCTGTTGTACAAAGGGTCACTCTGAATCAGAACCGCCTGGATGGCACCTAACAACAACAAGTAATTAGCTAGCCCTTTTGACATAGAGTATTAGGATGAATGAAAAGGGATAGTTCTTTTCCCCGGCTCAATAATATCTAGTGATTGGAACTGGTACATGATATGTCATCTAAAAATATTTCAACCTATTGTTTTACACTGCCAAAACCATGTCACTTTTTTTTTACTTGGCCTGAGACAAAGAGGTTTTCATTAACTCTCATCAACATTATTCCAGAGAAGAAGAATCAGCACTCAGACAAAGCCATATAGTTTTTTAATTATGTGTAACTATGCCAAGGTGTTCTTGGGGAGGAAAAATAAAAAGCTCCCTCATAACCCTTACTAAGAATCTTACCATGGGGACTTTGCTCTTATTTAAATTGAGTCAATCCTTTATTAAATATATTCTAACTAGCTATTACTATTATAGGAAAATCACCTCTATGAATGAAGAGATTACGGGTAGGAGAGGCAGGGAGAATCTGAAGTGGATGCTTGTTCTTCTACGATTCACCAACACTTTAGAGGATGGTTAGCAAAAATATAAATGGTTGTTCTCACATTTTAAGCATTATCCTATACTGAATGATGTTCGCAATTAAATTTTGTGCCAAATCTTAAACAAGGACTGCATGAACTCACTAGGAAATGAGACATCACCATTGGTAAATAAATTGGGAGTGTTTGAAGAATTTTTTTTTAGTTCTTTAAATGAGTTGGAGGGTTCTCCCATGTTGATTATTATTTACCCTATTTTTCATTTTGTTTTTGTCGTCAAAATTATAAGCTGATAGAACTTACAGGAAATGTTGATAATATAAATGTATGTATATATGTGCAAAAATATGTATACACATATTAACACAGGGTGGTCCATTTAAAATCATAATGCTTTACATAGACCTCCTATAGTGAATATTTAAACATATATTCATATATCTATATATATTATGTAGGGTATAGACAGGATATATTAATACTTACGTGAATATTTTAAGCTGAGATCTTAATTAAAGAGCTGAGAAATTAAATGAAACAAAATAGTCATAAAGTTTAACCATTTTACTTCTAAATATGATAGATCTGATTTAGCTTTCTTAAATGTTTTATGAGGACAGCTAATTAGTACTTTTTTTTTTTTAAGTATGAACTCGAATATAAAGGAAAAAATTCTGGCAAAAGAATTTCATTATCAAAAACAGTAATTAAAACCACCGTCAATGACTTCAGAAACAGTAAGCTATTTTTCAACTAAATAGTAATATTTATCAACTAAAGCCTAATACTAGTAAAGAGTATGTGGCTATTACATCACAGTCCCCTTGGTCATCAATTGTTAGTTTTGAAGAACTACATTTACATCAATTTCACATTTTTCAGGTGTCAGTTTATAATCTGAGGTAAGAAATCAGACATGACGAATCAATAAAAATCAATTAATTTTATCCAGATCAGTGATTTACCTTATTTTAGAGACAGTTTTGTTAAATTTCACAAAGAAATACTGATTTTTAGTGTTTTCTCCCTATTCTTCAATTACACATATCATATCTTTGTCTTTCACTATCCGTAGGCCATGGTCAGGCCAGCAGAGGTCCACCACTAGTTGTCTTGGGGTCCATTCCAACTCGTGGTAACCCTATGTGTGTCAGAGTACGCCTTAGACTGAGTTCTCTAGAGAAGCAAAACAATTGAAGCATATATATTTAGACACAGAAAGAGAGATTTATCTCAAGGAAATGGCTCACTCAGTTGTGGGGGCTCTCAAGTCCCAAATCCATTAGACTGTAGGCTTCTCCTGACTCAAGTGGTTGCAAGCGCTGACGAACCCAAAATCAACAGGTCAGGCAGTAGCTGCTGGCTCATGTCTCAAGAACAGGAGATCAGATGATGACCAGTTGGATGCAGCATTGAGAGCAAAAGCCAGGGAATTTGCCAGAACATACATATACATTGCGTGCAGGCCACTGCCGAAGAAACTCCCCTTATAACTGATTGGCTGATCACATCAGATCACATCATGGAAGCTATCACATTATATTACTTATGGAAGAGCAATCAGTCCAATGTCTGCCAAACCACTGAGAATCATAACCTAATCAAGTTGACACATAACATTAACCGTCACAGAGTAGACCTGTGCTCCATAGGGTTTTCAATGGATGATTTTTCAGAAGTACATCACAGGCCATTTTTCCAAGTCACCTCTAGGTGGACTTGAACTTCTAACCTTTTGGTTAACAGTTGAACACATTAACCATATAAACCATAGGCCCAATGGCCTAGTAATAAATAGAATACTGACGTAGGTTCCTATGAGACAGCAAGAAATTACATACATGGTACTAGAGGGGAACCTTGAGTGCTACCATTGCTTCTACCCCAGCCTCCCAGCTCTGAGTTCTTCTGTCCTGGCCAACTGTCAACTTCACATGGACTGTGTGACCACCAAACTCAGACTTCAGGGATGCACCTGCTTTTGAGGAAATCACTTAAATATCCTCACCTGTGGGAGATTCATGTTTCTTGGTTTGGTAGTAAAGCAAAGTGAGAGCAGCCTTGAACCTGGTCCCAATCCTCGTTCTTCTACATTCAAACACCAAGAACCCACTTCAGTCTGGGCTTGCTCACTAGTTTATAGCTTTTGAATGACATAATCTTTGGAAGGCCCTAGAAAAAGATACACTTTTCCAGTTTTCTCAAACCTCCTAGAAGATATCTTTAAAGAAAAAATCTAAGCTAATTACATTTAAACTAAATCACTGCATTGCTTACAATGCAAAAGATTATCTGTAAAAACAATAGTTGGGGAGGTGAGAAGTTAACTTCACCTGTAATTAGAAGTGAATTTTCAACTTAAAATTTTAATGCTTTTTTAAGTTCTATCTACAAACCATTCCGCTGTCTATGATTCTTTTCTTCCCTCAACCCTACACCCTCCACATCAGTGTAACCATCTCTCTTCTTTCCTTTTTCTGTGATAGTTCGCATATACTTAAAAGATTCGGTTAGTTCTTCTTTTTTAACCCCAGCTTATGCCCATGGAAGACCTAGAAATATTAAGTCCATCATCCAGAACCGGGTTTAACAAGTTACCATGAGAAGAATCTACCAGATTAACTGAATCATCTTATTAAGCCACTGTCATAAACCCTGCCTCTGCTTTTTTCTCATTTTGGCTCAGTTATCCCTTTTCCGTTCTTGGATTCTTCTCTCTATTCAACACATTTTTGTGGATTAGAAGAGGGTGGGGATGAGGAAAAGGAATATGATTTGTGTACCGTTTCTAAAATGTAAGAAAACAATAAATAAATATTTCAAGCTGGAGAGCATTCTTTTCCTTCTTACTGACTTTTGTAGCTCTTACTTGATTTTTTGTAAATGAAAAACCAGTAGAGTGACATTAATGCTTTGGGAAGAGAGGGATGAGTTACCAACTGTGTCAAAAAGAATAGAGAAGGATACAGCTTTAACCTGCACCGTCCCAGTTGCTCTCCTGTGGAGCGAGAAGATACCCGTAGAATCCGGTGGAATATGAATGCTCTCAGTGAGTGCACCTCAGAAAGAAAAAAAAGAGATATTTCAAGGGCAGATGAGGAGAGAAAACATCAAATAGGAAAACGAGTCAGAATCCTATTGCTCTGGGCTTATAGATGAGATATTGTTTTTGGTTCACACACTACCTTCAGGAAAAAGAACTTCTCAAAAAAAACTGCAACACGTGAATTTGAAAGAAGAACATTTGCACTCAGATAGGAATAGTGCATGGAAAATCACACTTGTTCCAGGATTATTCCAACATTTTCTTTTAGGAAACTTAAACATTTTTCAGTGAATCGCTGCTTTCTTGAAGTCAGGCTTGGGAAACAAACCTGTGAGAAAACATGCATCTATACCAAAAAGGCAGTTGTTATAACCTCAAGGGAGAGATGAACAAAATGATCAACGTCTTTCCAAAAGGCAGAGCTAGCATCAAAACTGCCGCTAAGGGGAGGCACGGCGAAGTGTCATGTCTCCTCACGACAGGGGTGTGACCTGCGTAAAGCTTCCAGATGAGAACAAATTGATGATACTTCAACAGTGCCCACAAAACTATTTCCATCTGTTCAAGCAGCACTCGTGGTAAGGGTGAAGTTTTATCAACATTGGTTAACTTACGGTGTATTAGAAAACTAGTAGAAGATGGTTGATGGATTGAAAGATAAGCTGCTCACAGCATAAAACAGGACAGATAGAGTTGCAATCAAAAGGAGACTTTAATCAGGCAGAAAGATCCTAGCTAGCACCCGAGAGGAAGAAGTACAGCCAGAATGCTCCTTAGAAGCAAGGATGGCGAAACTACATCTCACATACTTTGGACATGTGATCAGAAGGGACAAGTCCCTGATGAAGGGCATCATGCTTGGTCAAGCAGAGGATCAGCGAAAAAGAGGAAGCCCCTCAACAAGATCGACTGACACAGTGGCTGCAACGATGTGCTCAAGCATAGCAACAGTTATGAGGATGGCATAGGGTTGGGCGGTGGTCCGTTCTGTAGTACCTAGGGTTGCTGCAGTCAGCACCCACTCAACGGCACCTAACAACAACAGCAAAGCACCCAAGAGGTGATATGTCTGCTAGGAAAGTCCCGAACCCAGAATTTTCTAACTTTTTGTTTTAATTTAGTTCTACCAGGGACATCAGAGACATGCTGCATAATCTGGGATAACTCTGTAAAAGGCTCTGTGCCACAGTTTTCCACCTGTTAAATGAGGCTAATAGTATTTTCATATATATTTTTGGGGATAAAAGATATATGAAATATTTGGAGGGCTGTGGAAGAAATGTCCTCTATTAATTAGAGCTATTGGATGTGACTTCATTTTCTACGATAATTGGGGTAGAGTCAGCAGACAGATATACAGTGTAGATGTCAAATTATAAAGCATGAAAATGCATTCCTGGGGCAACTTATGGAGCTCCTTTGCTGAAAAGGATATCTGGCTATCTTTCTGAAAATAATTTAAACAGGGGCTGGGGATCCTTTCCAGTCCTTACTTTCAATGGCCCCTGATTTATCTTTTCCTTTTAGAAAAATACTAACCATGAGCCCCCACAGGGCAAAGATGGAAAATGAGCTCTGTGTGCCCTGAAACCTTACTTTCAAAAATACCATAGCATTCTAGAAGACATAGCCTTGGATCCCTGACAACACAGGTCGAGGTCCACCTTGAAATGAATTCATCTATACCTTTTATTACTATGACCTCACTCCTCCATGTCACCGTATTCTACACACACCACAAAGGCATAAGAGAATGTTTGCCAGGAAAATGGATTGATTCTTCCATCTCTCCTTCACCGAAACTTCATAAAACTGGGAAGTCATAAAACCAAAAATTGTTGCTCTCAGCTCCTTGTGCCACTGAGTAGAACTGCTCCATAGGGGGTTTTTGGCTATAATCTTTTCTGAAGGAAATCACCAGGCTTTTCTTCCACAGCACTGCTCGGTAGGTTCAAACAGACAACCTTTAAGTTTGTAACTGAATGCATACAGTTTGCACTAGCCAGGGACAAGGAAGCCATATGCCTCCGTCTCCTCTGGAAAAACACAAAAACAGAGTCAATTTTGGATAATTTTTTTCACGTGGCTCAAACTTAAATTGGGAATAGACTTTGGGATTGGTAACTGCCCTGTTGTGATGGCATGAACCTTGCAGACGGTCCCGGTTAACATTCTGCCACCAGCTTAACATATGATCCATAGTTGCTTCCCACAGACTGTGTCCTTGAGATCATTATCCTTCCTCTTCATATGTTTCCTGACATGGCTCCACCCAAGTTTTCTTTGTCAACAAGGAAGTCATCCCACTTAAATTTTGTAATGATTTTACTACAGCAATAGAGGTATTGAGATGCAAAATAGACAGAGGTAGATAATTACAGGTAAAATCTCATTTCTCCTTTGAACTTGGCATGGTTTAGCCCAATAACACTAATAGGTTTTCCTAGATGTCACTCCTCATCCAACTTGCTCCTTCCTGCAACATGGATGTTCCATTACTCAGTCCTTACTTCTCTCTTTGGCTTTAGAATAAAACTACTCAAACTCCAACTCCGACATTTTATTCTCCCTTGGAATCTTTGGAAACCTTACACTGGTTCCCAAGATCTAGTGTTAGGCTCAGGCCAACTGGGCAATCTGAGCATTATTTTTCCTACAGTTCAGAAAATATCCCTAAACTTATCTCTGTCTTTCCTGGACAAATGTTAGAAGTTAACTTTTCTGCTCTCTTTCATTCAATCATTTCTCCTTTCCTCTTCTGTAGTGTTTAAAACATTTCTGACTTTCTGCATTTTCCTTCTTATTTTTGAAATGTTCCACATGGAAGTTCTGTATTTGTTTTCCCCAGAGGATTCTGACCTTCCAGTTCTGATAACCACCAGTTCTGTGTACTAGTTAACATTTGGGACTTGGGAGTCAGACAAACATAGATTCAAATTCCCAGTGTGCCACTGACCATCTACTATGTGACTTGAAGTAATTTCCTACCCACTCAGCACTCCAATTATAAGCTTGTGCTCTTACTAGCTGTGTGACCTTGGACCAGTTATGTAATCATTCCAAACCTCACTGTCCTCACCTGTAAAATGACAGTACCTGCCTTGCAGGGTTAGTATAAGGAACAAATGTGATGATCAATCTAAAATCATTTAATGAAATGGCTAGAATAAACTAAGCAATCTATAAATATTCATTATTGTCATTTTTTTAATTCAAACTACCAGACCCATGTTGTATATGCCAAATTTCCTGACTTCACTTTGTTCTTAATACAAGCATTATTATTTCTATAACCCAGACTATATCATACCTCATTTGTCATGGTCCGCATGAGGTTTGGAGTAGAAAGCGGGGGAGCATGAAGCATTGCCACACTTTATACACAAAGCTATACAAACATGTCTAAAGTTGAGTCCTAGTGAGTCCTTAGTTGGCTCCCGCTCCCCACCCCCCATATACTACAGCTTACTAATAGAGCAGCTTTCAGCTCAGTAGATCAAAAACTAAATGCTGAGCTATACATACGAGAGTTACAACTACAAACTGTCATTGAACCAAAGACCTTCTGTGAAACCACATGGTGAAGACCAGCAGGGAGCATTCGACATACACACCAAGGGCTTTGGGAGTCCAGAAGCCAGAAATCAATGCTCCAACTAATGAGGATGAGGGGGTCTGACTGTATCCTTCCCCTCACTGAACCTAGGCTGGTTTCAGCTTAAGTAGCTGCCAACTTCTGATGTCCTCTCCTCCCCCATTGCTTCAGGACCATCCCTCCAAAAATTGAGAGCCCAGCAAAGACTGTATCTGTCCAAAGAGATGTTGTTACACGGACAAGGAACCCCTGCTAGAAATTCCAGAAAGGTTTCCAAAGCCCATTTGTAGGACAACACTGAGTATGTCAGAAGCATTTGAAGCACCAATTGTTATACAAGAAAGAGCTTAGCTTTTAGATTTTATTGTTCGTGGTGGTTGTGATAGTGATGTCATCTCTGGAATCCATTCTACTCCCCAAAACAGTAAAGAGAATACACATAGTACTACAGATTATTACTTGCAACAATTAAAATGGAAGCCCTGAAGGAGATGACAATTGGGACCTTTGTAAATTAAACTAAGATTTTTGTTACTTGAAATCCAAGATTATGCTGGCAAAAAAAAAAAAAATCAGCACAGTAATCCAATTTGAGTGTAGTGAATACGGACTCAAACAATAATGTCAAGCCTCGTACGGACATGCAAACCCTAGCAGATTGTCCAAAAAGACCACACGTTAACAGCATCATACTCCTGAGCTTATGGAAATGATCAGCTCAAGGGGTTTACCCAGTTCTGAGCCTCTCTGTGGCTTCATTTCCCGAATTTGGCTATCAGATTAATTAAAAGAAATTTCATGTAGCTGATTTTAAGGGCGACTCAGATTGTTCAATGTAAGTGAACTATATGAAGCTGTTTGTATGTTATTCCTCCCCGTTATTATAAATGAAGTTAAGACACCGAAAGTCATAGGAGTCTTCTTTTCACTAATGAGCCCAAGGTATTTCTCCTCTCTAATGTCAATAACTGTATTGATGCATTTTTTCCTCTTTATTTCTATATATACTAAAACTAGGTGGTTACAAACAAAACTCAGAAATACAGTTTGCATTCTAATGAAATGATCCTGAAATTATCCTGCTTTCTACTATGACTTTTCCTGTTGCCTCATGATACAGGTTTCTCTGGGCCTCTGCTTGGAATAACTCTTCCAAGGTCAATGATAGCCAGATTGGAGGAGTCCTAAAATTGAGCATTCTGAGTCCTGACGCAATGTACGTACACCATCTACAGCAATCTACGGCATTCTTCTTTGTTTACAGTTTGGTAAAGAACGCATGTGAAGACGCCATGAACACATTTGCACACATGTTCAAACTGCTTTGAAAAAGGAATGGGTAAGACAGACTAGTACCCAAGCTGAAATCAGGCAAACATTTCAGATTTCAAGGGACGAACTGAAAAGGGAACTTCTGTTAGATCCCGTGGGTTTGAGGGATGTCTGTGTAAGTCTTCATATCTCCGAGCGTGTGCACAGAGTGGAGATTCCATCCCCATATCTGAAAAGACTGAGAGATTTTGGAGGGCCCAGATGTGCCAAAGGTCACAGGGATCAATACGCAGGCCCTACCACTGAAAGAGGGGGAAAAAGATTGAATAGAAAACTGCTACCGAAGGGAAGTCACTGAGAGGTGGGGGAATTTCTGAATAATTAGAAAGTTAAGAATAAGCAAACTCAGTTGCCATGGGGGAAGGAGGTGGGGTGGGGGATAAAAAGCAGTTGATGTGGTAATTAAGAATTTGGTGGGAGCCTGGGCAGGTCACCTCCTTTCTCAGATCAGAGCCCCATCAGAAATTCTTTCAAGTGCCCTTCTGCGTCGCCAAAGATGACAACAGCAAATCAATAAGTGCTTGAAATGAAAGGGGATGTTGGCTAGCCCCCAGGCTACAGATTTCCCGCCGCCAGCCTTTTCTGAACTCCTAGCGTGCATTTGCACCGCCTCTCTTGAGAAGAGCTACCCTTTATTCCTATTCTCAGGACGAAGGTAAGTGCTCAGTTAGCATATCTATTAAAGCCGGCTCGGGTGCCGGCTCTCGAACCGCGCGGAAAGCGCGCTGCCGGGTCTCCCCCAGTCCGCGGACCCGGCCGGGGGAGAGGAGAAGCCTGGCCTGGCGGCGGCCGGGCCCTAACCTCCCGGGCGGGCCCAGCTTCTCCCAGGGTTTAGCGCTTCTGGGTGAGAGCTGCAAGGACCGGGTAAGAGCAAAGGGCCTGAAGGGCCGCGGCAATCGAAGCGCTCCTTTCACTTCATGTATTTACAAACAAAAACAAAATCATAAGCCACGGAAGTGAAGGGCCGATGCTCCAAAATTAAAGCTCGAAGTCACCGTGTGGAAGTCAGTTCTGAGTTCTCATATTGGTCTGTTGCCCTTCCGATATCCATCCCTCCCCTAATACGTCTTGATTTAGCAGTCTGTCCAGCGCTCAACATTCCCGGGACGTTTTAATTAGGTAATTCATTAGTGAGTCAATACAGACATTTATATATTCTTTTAGCTGAAGTGGTTAAGTACTAATTTCGAAATGATTATAAAACACCAGCATAAGCAACGCATAGTGATTTTAATTTATATGCAAATCAATTGGTTCGTCTTAAACGCTTCTCTCTCTCTCTTTTTTTATTTTTTTTTTTAACAATTATTGTACTGTAGCATCGAAGGCACGGATCAAACCGCGTGAGCAGACAATTCGGAAACAAGATCTAGGCTGGAAAGAAAATTTAGGAGAGCCAACAAATCAATAATGTTTGAGGCAGTTAAACAGCGCTCACCATTGGTATTTACATACTCGCCTGTTGTCAGATAAGGAGCTGGGGAAATTGCTTGCCAGGGTTGAGATCATAACCCAGAGTGAAGAAAGTAAATGGTAGTACGGAGCCCTGCAGCAGGCTCTAAATAATACTGTACCTTTCCCAAACCCCGGCTCTTGGGTGAAAGGGATTGGCAGAGGTCACCCCATATCGCTCCTCGGTTTTGCCCCGCATTGGTTTACCAAAATTTTCGTTCTCTCTGAACTTCGCAGTTTGATTCTCGTTCTAACAGTTCTGTCGCTTGTTTCAAAATATTGGAAGAGGGGACTTAATTCAAAATCTCACTAAAAATTCTCTGAACTCATTTAGCTGGCCCAGCTCTTCTTATGCTTAGTATTTTAGGTTATGTTTATCCCCTGCGACCCCCACAAATTAAAATCAGATAACCCAAAAGGCAGGAGAAATGGCTGGGGAAAACGGTCCAGTGCACTGTCTTATTGGAGGGATATTATATCTTCAGACATAGTTTAAAATTTGGGAAATGTAAGAAGGCTGTGTGCTTCGGGAATTTTTTTTTTTTTCTAAGATCTTCTAAAACGGTGGGTCTCGCCGGGATTACCAGGAGATCCGTGCAGCGGTTTTGCAGTTGTTTATGTAAAAGTGTAACATCCTTGAAATTCACAGATACATGAGGTCAGTGTCTCCCACCCCAGGCTCCCAGTCAGGAGATCTGGCCCTTAAGGAGCTGGTACCTTTGATGCTACAATCTTGTTTACATCTGCAGGGCAGGGAATTGCTTGCTTTGCTTGGACGCTCCCCCACCCCCTCTAATTTGAAGTAATCGGAGTCTAAATACAATCCCCACGATCTACTCTTCCATTACTGCCCTGACGAGGGGAAAACCTGAAATCCACGTCTTAAATCAGCTCTGTGGTTTGTAGCCCCCCAGCACCCTGCCTCTGCGCTGCATGCCTAATGTATTCCCTGGTGATTCCGGGCATTAATTAGTTGTTTAATAGGAGTATGACTAAAAATGTAAAAGAAGGATTAGGAGCGTGAAACGTATGTCCAGCTCCTTCCACACACTCGAGGAGGGAATGAGAATCATTCTGTATCTTCTCTTTCTCCAGGAACCATTTGCATTTCCCACCAGCTGCTCACTTCAGCTGCACTGGCTCTGGGCGAGGCGAGGACCCAAAACCTCAGCGCGGTGTCTGCGGCGGCCCGGACAGGGGTTGCCCAGCCCTTGGCGGGCAAGACGCCAGACAGAACGAGGTGAAGGGAACGTGAGCTTCCCAGAGCCCCTTCAACTCAGCCCTGGTTTGCAAACCTCTGAATGCTGAAAAGTGGGCTTGGGGGGGGGGGGGCTGCACGCCTCCGTCTGCGCGTCTGGCCAGCGCAGCCCCTTTCCCTTTTCCTTGTCTCTCCGCGCGTCTCCGAATCTTCCTGTCTGATTTTCTCTCTTTTCCCACTTTCCCAGGGAAGATTCCCCCATCCTCGCTACCAACTGAAGGCGAGGCCGTTCCGCCGTTAGCGTCTCTTAATCTCTACAAAATGAAAAGAAAAAAGGAGGAAAGGCGTTAATTCATTTATCAGGGAGTGGGGAGGCCCCAAAAATCTAAAACGTCGATGGGCAGAGATGAAAATGTCTTTCTCAGATTACATTTTCTGGTATGTTGTGACTTAGGGTTTCAGTTATCGGATTTGTTGAAGAAATTTTATTTTCTTGCATCGGCAAGATTTCAGAAACCAGAAATAAAAAGAAATCAGAGTCAGAAGGGGAACCAAAACTAAAAACAGCACATGGCATTTCCCCCTCATTTCTTTCCCCTTAAATACAACTCTCTTTAGTTTCCCATCAGTAAAGAGAGAAAGTTTGCGTTTTCACGGGTGTTGGATAGAAGTTAGAAATGGCTTTAAAATGTAGATCCCCCGTCAGTTTTCTTCGTGGCTGAAGAGGCTAACCCTTTCCATAAAATGAGTCCATCTGTCGACTGTTAGCTTTTTCAAAGTAAAGGGATTTAGCACTCAAAACAAATTGAGCAAGTTTGTTTGCCTGTTTTTACTGCTAACTCAAATGAATTCAAAACACGGACTAATTCAAGAAAACACAGAACATATTCCAGACAGCCCCCAAATGTAGGGAAATCCCTGCACCTAGGTGGTGATCCCGCTTATTTTTAGACCCCAGCTTTTTTTTTTTTTTTAGTAATGTATATATATCACAATGCTCTCCTAACAAGCCATTATATTTTCCTAAAATCGCGTAAACCGGTACATTGATTTAGAAAAAGCAATACAACTTTTAGAGAGAACTTAATTCTCTATTAGGGACCAACCGGGAGAGCTTTTTAATGGCGGGCCCTGCTGCGTTTTGCGCCCTTGCAGGAGTTAATATTGGTGGGAAAACCCGAGCCTACGGGCTAAGACTATTTCCCGACACTTTCCAAAAACATACATTAACAGGATGCCCTTGAGATTGAAAGAACTTTGTCCAATATGTCTGGCAGAAGCCTTCGCACCTGGTCCTGCTGGCGAAGCATATTTATAGCCCTTCCACTCAAAGGCAGAACAGAGCAAAAATATCCTGCTCGCTACCAAAATACTCGCCCTTGCTCAAGTCAAGAAATCTGAAAATCAGGGTTCAGAAGCAGGGCTCACTTCTTGGGTCAGAATGGCCCCTCTAACTTCAGAAGCTCTTTGCAGTAAATGTGGGTTTGAGAGCTTTCCCACCACCATCTCCCTCCCGCCTTCCAT
Source organism: Trichechus manatus latirostris (assembly GCF_000243295.1). NCBI lineage: Eukaryota > Metazoa > Chordata > Mammalia > Sirenia > Trichechidae > Trichechus > Trichechus manatus. Next base: position 13,155,468 of record NW_004444007.1, on the reverse strand, counting down.
CCCGTGCAATTTAATACCATCCTCACCAGGAACCTTAACCTCGTCATTTTAAAAAATGAGGTCTCCGTGACCCGGGGTGAACTTGTTGAGTGTAGGTACAGCAGAGGGAATTCTAGACTCTGGGAGAGCCCGAGCCTTGCCCGGTGCAATCCTTCAGTGCGCACCGGGCAGGGCAGGGCCAAGCCCACCTGCGCGCGCAGACCTGGGGCAGGCGCCTGGTCCGCAAGCCTTTGACCTCGGGCGCCGGGTGTCGGCCGCGCTGGGCCAAGCCGCCAGGCCTTCCTAGGATTGGGAGGCACCTCCTGGGTTGACTAGTCTCGCAGCCTTTCGACTATTGCCCACCCACACTCTCCCTCTCGCTCCCCTCATTTTTCCAGACTTCTCAGTCAACCTCATTCAGTCTCACTCAGCCCACTCCACTCCCGCCTGCAGTCGGTCCTCGCTTTTCCCTGAAGTCCTTCATGCTGTGACCTCTTCCCTCAACTCCGCAGGAGTGAAAGGTCACACGCGCGCGCGCACACACACGCACACACACGCCTCACCCCAAACAAACCCACGCACACGGTTCTTTGTTCCATTTTGGGAAGCCACTTTCCCTGCCCCTTCCGCCCAACCTGTCCTGGTTTGCTCCCCAGGAGTGTGTTTCTGTCTCCCCGACTCCCTGGGCCTCCCTTTCTGATTTATTAGGTCTCCTGTTTTCACGCGGATTTCCTTTCTTCTCCTCAGTTCCAGCCTCCCCTTCTGTGCTCCTGTCCACACCGGGAGCGCGTGCGCCTGCCGCTCAGTCGGCCCCTGTCTAAGCGCCCGGCCCGGCTCCCTCTGCGCTCTCCCGGGCTCTTTCTCCGGCTCCGGGATCTGCCTCCCTCCCCTGCCTCGCTCCTGGCTGTCCCTGCGCGCTCCCCCCGCGCTCCCCGAGCGCTGCGCTCGCTCGGTGCTCGCCCGTCGCGCAGCCCGACTCGGCCGTCCGCCC
>NW_004444007.1:13085052-13154398 GCF_000243295.1 Trichechus manatus latirostris | reverse complement strand
CAGTGGAGTTTAGTGGAATCTCTGCTGACGTCACGTCACTCTCCGCACGGAGTCGGAGCTCAGGGTAGAGAGAGGGAGTGAGAGGGAGGGAGGGGAGAGAGAGAGGGCGAGTCAGAGCGAGAAAGCTGGAGAGGAGCAGAAAGAAACTGCCAGTGACGGCTACATTTCGGAGTCCGCCGCGCCACTGTGCACTGTCTCGGAACTTGGCACCCTCGGGAGCCCTGCAGTCCTCTCGGGCCCGGCTTTCGGGCGCTTGCGTTCCAGCCCGCACCTTGGCTCGCTGGAAATCTCCCCGGGAAGCGGTGGGACGTGGAGGCAGCAGCTCTCTCCCGGTAGCGGGTAAGTGGAGGCCGTCTCTCCCTCAGGGATGTGAGATAATGCGAGTCTGGAAATTTGTTCCACTTTGGAGAATCTTCACCGTAGGTGATTTGTGGCTCTCGGGGCTGTGGTTTCTCTGAGTTCGCGCAGTTGGCAAACAGACCTTGCAAAGCCCTGTTCCCTTCGTCCCCAGCCACAAACACTAACAGTCTACCGGGTGCCGAAGTCGAGTGGGAAGCGAAACCACGGCTGGCATTTAAAATGAGGCATCTTCCCTTAAATATCTGCGCCAGCACGGCAGGGACAAATCCTCAGGCCACGGATCAGCATTCTCAAGATAAAGGGCAGGTTACAAAGTTTCAGCTACTGGAAGATTAGCCCCCTTCTCATTGTTACCCACTGGAAAAAAGATTCCATCTGAAATGGCAGTCAGTGACCTCTCAGGCCCAAGCGAATTACCTAGGAGCCAGGCCTCAATGCCAAGCGCGCACAATTACTTTGGATTATAAATCCTTTAAATTGATCAACGGTCGACTTCAATCTTGCACTTCAGGAGGTAGATTTTAAATAGGTGCAGGGAAAGAACTAGTTTCCAGCTGGCATCTAAGAAAAAAAAAATGCGATTCTAAACCTGAGAAATTTATTCCTCTTTTTATTCCGATTTAATACCTATTTTTGCAAGCAATTTAGAAGTCAAACCAGCTTAACTATTGTAATTTTCACTCTCTCTTTTGTGTGAGCAGCAGGTCTTAACAAAGTAAACTAAGTGGGAAGAAAGCTTTCACTATTATAGATTAAAATAACAGGAATACCTATTTTCTAAAACACTTTTCCTGAAAAAACAATCTGATTTAGAGAGATTTTCATGCATTCCTTTTAGGTCATTAATAAGAATTCATGATTCTTTTATCATACAAATTTTCATTTTGCAGGAAATCCATTTAAAATTCAAATACTAATGATGTCAAGGAAACAAAGCATTTAAGCAGAATAGATTGAGAATTTTTGTTGATGTAACATAAAAGAGGCCGACGAGATTTCAGTAATCGAACTTTACCAAAAAATTAAACAGCTACTTCATTTATGGAAGGTTTTACTTCACCTCAGCAAAACCACACTTAAATTATTCAGGTGCTTTGTTCCATAAGTTGAGCATGTTTGTCTTCAAATGTTCCTAAAGCATCAATATTAATTGGTTTTAAAAGAAGGCTGAAACCTGGTAAAATACAGAACCATATTAAGCAGTATTTTAATTTCTTTAAATGATTACCCACTGCAAATTAATTTACTGGCTAATCTCACCAATTTAGTTCATTTAAGACGTATGTTCTTGTGCTGTTTCTTTTTAAACTTTCCGTTAAAGATTTTGTTCTGGGATAACAAAGTGAATGGAATGGGGGAAATGTGAAAAGATTTGGAATTCTTAGAACTTTATTTTTTTCCTTCAATGTTATTCTTCTGGCAATCGTCAGAAAATATTTTTAAACAAATGGTTTTATTTCTTAAGCTTTGCTGAGGGCACTCCCTTAGCTTTTTAGCATGCTCACAATATAAAACTTTAGTTGGTAAAAACAAGATTGCCAGGCATATATATATATACACATTCCAACCAGGACACGAACTCATGGAGTTGAGAACAACTTCCCACCAGGAAAAGTTGTGCATCTCAGTTTGTGGGATCAATTAGCTATCGAAGCCGGTCCAGAAGTCCGGCAGCCAAATTTGTCACGCAAGATTTGTCTTGACAGGGCACGTTTAAGGATCGGCAGGCAGGAATTGGAGGTCTTTTAAAAAATTATCTTCCCCAGTCATTTAGTCTCAATTCATCTACTAGGCCGGGTCATTCTATGGAGCATAAAATGCAGGTCTCAGGGCTCATTTTGACTGCAAAATAAATCCCCCAGTCACAAGGACACGTAGGAGTGAGCTAAGGAACACGCCTTGACCTTCTTTCAATCCTTAGAGCGGAGCCCTCTGAGTTCTTGAAGATTTGTTTGGTATTGCTTTGTCTTCAGCACTGAAGCCTTGGGGGTGGGGGAAAATGTGTCATAATCGACTGCCTTTACACCGAACGACCCTATCTTTTTCTTTTGTATATTTCATTCTTCCAGAAAATAAAAACAATTTGCAGTTACCGTCTGCAATGCTGCGTCCAACAGCTAATAATGCAGCCGGTTCAGATATTTAAAAAAAAAAAAAAGATTATCGAAATGATGATGACATGCAAATTTCCCTTGAAATTATCATAAGTAAACATTTGAAGTCTGGACTAATAAAATCCCATCTGTGTTACTTCATATCGAGTTAGCAGAGAGCTGTGATAATGAATTTTGTAATATCTCACGAACAGACATCTCAATCAGGGACTAATCCTGTGATTTTACTGCAGAATCACTAAATCTGGAGCCGCCAAACTGCTACTTCTGGGCCCCTGGGCCCGCAAGGGTCCGCAGAGCCCCTGCCCGCCTCCCTGGTAGCGAGCGGGGGAACGGCCAGGCCGTCCCCACCCTTGGACCACGCCGCAGCGCCGGGCAACCCCTCCTCCAGGCGGCGACCTTGGCCTGAGGCTCCCGGCGCCTGGCTCGCCCCAAGACAGGCCGAGAAGTAGGGCAAGGCGACTCAGGCCAGAGCCGGGCCCGCAGCCCCCTGCCCCGCGGTCTCTCCACCACCGGGCAGCGCTCGCCCGCAGCCCCAGCCCCGGCCCCGCGCGAAGTGGGCCCTCCCGCCGCCGGCGTACCCTGGTTGGCGTGGAGAGAGGCAGGCGCCAAGATCGAAAGGGAGCCTGGGACTGTCTTTCTTTTCTTCTGTCTTTAAAGCAGCTGCGGCGGCTCCTCTCCTAACCCCGACAGAGCCCCTCGCCACCCACCTCTCCCGCTTTGCCTGTGGCGGAGAAGGGGGAGCGCGTTGAACGGTTGGCTCGCTGCGTTGTGGTTGGAAATTTGAAAAGGATTTGGCTTGCCGGGGAGGAAAAGGGGGAGGACTGGGGGAGCCGTCCTCCTGTGGCGACTTCTCGGTCTTTGGCGGGCAGTAAGCCCTTCGGGGACGTTGGCCCTGCGCTCCTAAGTCTCACTCTGTCCTCCCCGTCCATCCCTCCTCTGTGATCTTAAATCATGTTTTAGGGTAAATAAATGGCCGGGTGAGTATCTCCAGGGAAAAGCGTGGCTAAATATGGAAAAGTGGCTCCTGATGGATGAAAGGCCCGAAGCCAGCTAGCTCCTGGAGCACCGTAGGCCCAGAGCCTTAAAATCCCCTTCGTTTTAGAAATACAGAAAATTGGTGGGGGGGGGGGAGGCTGCTGTCTAAGACAGGGACAAGTTGACCCTGACCTTCTACAGATGTTTACTGAACGCCAACTAACGGACAAGCACTGTGCTGAATTGTAGCCTTCGCGTACAATTGCCCAGGTTTTATGTCAGTTAAGGTTGCCCTCGGATTCAGACGGGCTCTTAACCCCGACCCAGACATCCCTGAGAACAGATCCACAGCCTGGCTCCCCCAGGATTCAGTGATTTGGAAGGCCGGTCGCCCCTAGGCCCATTTGCCGCAATTCTGGAGGGAGATCCCTCTTTTGGTAAACAGATGCCCCGGATCAGGGGCGGGAATGAGAAGGCGGCTGGGCAGCCAGAGGCTGTCAGGTGCGAGACACAAGCCTGAAACCCGGCCCACAGTAGACGCCTAATAGCTACTGTTAAAAAGCTGCTGGCCGGCCGCCGCTTCCTAACAACCTTCGTCTCTTGTGTTTTGCAGATAACGGGGAATGGAGACCAACTGCCGCAAACTAGTGTCGGCGTGTGTGCAATTAGGTAAGAGCCCGCTTCTCCTGCCCGGGTCTACTGGGCCGAGGCCGCGCCACGCCCGGGCGGCAAGAGCGCACCAGCCCAGCAGCGAGGCCCCAGCCAGGGGCGCTTCCCGGAGGGGCTGGCCTGGGCAGGACGGAAAATCAGAAGCAGGACGCCGGCTGCCTCTCCCGACAGGGCGGGCAGTGGATGGGGAAGGTGCCGCGCGGCGCGTCCCGAAGCCCCAGGCCCGCTCCTCCCGGCGGGAGCCGCGGGTGGCCGGCGAGGCGCGGAGACAGTCCGCCGCCCTGCGCCGGGTTGCCTGAGCGTCCGGGCGATGGGAGTGCCCTCTGCTCTTTCTTCTAACTGGGTCTCTGCTCTTTGTCCCCCTTTCTTCTCCGTCCTACCTCGCCTCCCGCTCCCCACCCCGCCCCCATCCCCTCCGCCGCCGTCTGGGGCTTCTCTCTCCCTCCCACGTGGGGCTGGCGCGCGCGCGGCCCAGGCGTGCAGCCGGCGGCCGTTGAGTGCCTCTTCTCCAAAGACTCCGAAATCAAAAAGGTCGAGTTCACGGACTCTCCCGAGAGCAGGAAAGAGGCGGCCAGCAGCAAGCTCTTCCCGCGGCAGCATCCCGGCGCCAATGGTAAGGCCGGGAGGGAGGTGCAGGCCGCGCGCTGGGCACCCGCCTCCGGGCCTCTGGGCCTCGGGTGAGGCGCACGCAGGCGAGACCACCAAGTGGGGCGCGCCTGCTGCCTGAACTTAGACACTCGGCCTCTGGGTGGGACGGGAAACAGCCGCCTAGCGACGTTAATTCCTTTCCCCAAATTATACTGCAGCTGAGACCCAACACCTCTCCCTCACGCCGTTTCTCGCTGTCTCCCTGTGGCCTAATCTCCTTACGCAAGCCCCAGTCTAGCTAGCTGGCGTGAAAAAGTGGTCCAACAGCGACCTCTGTCGCTCGCCACGTCCCACAGCCCGCTGCGCCACTAGCCCCACCCCGGCCCGGCGACTTTCGGCTGTGCCCCGCCCAGGCCTGTGGGTGTGGGGTTCACCGCGGGAAGGGAGCAAAGGAGGCTTGGGTTGGCGAGGGTTCGCCTGCGCGGAGCAGGAGGAGGCAGGGGGCGTGTGTGGAGGGGCTGAAAACAGCTCTGCAGAGCCCGAGGGCGGGGTCTGCGCAGCAGCCCAGGGTGGAATGGAGCGCTGGCCCCCGCCGACGCGAGCCTACCTGTGGTGCTGGTGGCGAGGGCGCGGGTTTTGCTGGTGTCGTGGTCGAGTCAACGGACTTTGCTGCTCAAAGTCTGAAGACTTATGTAAAAAGTTCAAACGTCTCTAGCCACTGCGCAGGCTTTTGCTGAACTGAAACGTGTGTGTGCGTGTGTGTGTGTGTGTGTGTGTGTGTGTGTGTGTGTGTAAGAGATAGGAGACAACCCATCCTTTGGAACACACGAAAAACTCAAATCTACCCTTGCTCTACGCTGCTGCTCTGCCAGGCCCTGTAATAAATAAGTGCCAAGCCTTAGGAGGTTGTTGACCTTTGACAGAGTGAGAAGATAAAGCCCCCCACAGCCTTCGGCCCCTAACCCCCTCTTTCCGGATTAAAGTGTAAGGATACAAAAGTAATGTGTGCCGGAGAGGGGCGAATTGGGACCCCCTGTAAGTAAACAAACTGAATTACTCGGAAGAAACTAGAGCGTTTGGGCTTCCCGGTGAATCTGAGAGGAAAGCAACTTTTGTCGAAATCAAACGCCTAAAGCAGTCTGCGGCAGAAGTGCCCGCCCCTGGGCAATGTCGCCAGTCCCCCTGCTCGGCCAGTTAACCGCTCACTTGTCCGGGATTAACCCCATGGGGTTAAATGGGGGCAATGCAGAGATAACATCAGATGATTTCTGTCATTAAGATGGTGTTAAATTCTTCTTCTGTTTGATAAACGGTCGTAAAAATAAATTATTAGACCGGAGTATGTTTGGAATATGGTTAAAAATCAAGAGCAGCAATGGCTCCCGGAGAAACTGCTTTGTGCGGGCACCGCCCTGGCTGAGGGGAGCTCCCCGATGTCCCTTCGCACGGGTTGGGCGCTGAGGCGAGGCCGGACATTTCTCGCTGCAGCAAGGAGCTCAAGAGGCACTCAGCGTCTCCTCCCACTCCTCCACCCCCACCCCGTTTTTTCTTGACCCGGGAATTGTTCCTGAGGACAGGTAGTCTCCTTGCGACCTGAGGGAGGCGGGGCCCCTGTGAGGAGAAACCGAGCGTAAGGTGGGGACCTCTCAAGTGGGCAGGAGGCGGCCGGGCGCCAAGGACTCGGGCCCACGCCCCTCACAGGCCCGGCAGGCGCCCCTGAGAGTTCGCTTTTGATAATTAGCAAATAAAGAAAGAACTAGTAAGAATGAACGATGGTTTCCTTAACCACTACTTTCAGGCCCAGATTATTTCAGTGCACCTCAAAGGCTCTGCCCCAACACTGCCAGTACGCCTGTTTTCTACCTTTTGGACAGAAGGGGAAAACTGCTGTCCAAACAGATGTAATGCATTAATTAAGACGAGGCTTGTGATGGGAAGAAATGCGGAAAATATTGATGGTATTGGCGTTTAGTAAACTTGGCAAACCAAAACTGTTACCCATGAGTGGGCAAAGCTATAGTATTCCTGAAAGAAGGTTGCCCCAGTCTCCTTTCGCTTATGGGATGTGCAAGTTCCTGGCCACAGCCTGCTTTAAAAAGAAAAGGTTTGATTTCCTTTATTTTTTTTCTACAGTTTTTATTTGCTTTAAAAAAAGGAAAATGTTTACAATGGCATTCGATGTTTTAAAAGGGCTATGGTATCTAATTATTGGTGCTCCCCTTACTCCCCTCCCACAACTCCACCTTATCCTCGACTGGGGGAACAAAGAAGCACACAGTTGCTGTGGAGTCAATTCTGACTCATGGTGACCCCATGTGTGTCAGAGTAGAACTGTGTTCCATAGTGTTTTCAATGGCTGGGTTTTTCCGAAGTAGGTCGTCAGGCCTTTCTTTATCTCTGTGGACTAAAACCTCTAAGCTCTGGGCACCCCCCAGGGATTCCTATCTTCCTGGAAGGCTGTTTGAAAACCGCTATCTGAGTAGGGGGCTTCGACCTCTGGGAGGTTTGGGCTCTCTTCCCTTCCTAAGCGAGTCCCCTTCCCTGGGACACCATTGGACGGACCCTCCAGCTTGTCTCCACGCCCGAAACGGGAGTGGGCATGAGGGCGGCCGCACATCCGTAAGGCCAGGCGTTTGAGAAGGGCGGAGAGAGGAAAGGCAAGGCATGGGTGCAGGGGGAGGAAGAGGGGTCAAGCTAAGCAGCTTGAAAGAAAGAAGGGGCCGAGGCCCGAGGAGAACAGCCCCCTAGAACAGAGGCCCCTGCCTTTTTCCTTGCTTTGGGGGTTCCCAAAGGAGCCTCGGTTTTGTGGAGCTCCTAAAGCTCCTAAAGCGGTCAATAACCCAGAAAGTTTCAGGGCGGTGACTCTCGGCTTGGGGCTGAAACCAACCGCGCTACCGCCCCTAGGCCAAGGCGCCTAGCTTCGCGTCTCCACGTGGGGCGGATGCCTTCCCCCGACCTCCCTCGGCGACGCCACTAAATAGCTTTGGCAGACTAGAAGGGCTGAAAGTATTCGACACAGGTCTCAGGTGGGAACAGACTTCGGCCCTCTGGGAGGGGGCACTATGAGGCCCCTTGTGGCGCCCCGAGCCCGGACACACACCCTTCACCCGGCGGCAGCTCGGTCCCAGGTTTCTTCAGAAGACCCGGGTCAATCTGGGCCTCGGCGGCGGCCGTGGACCCCCATTCATTCAATCACCAAATGTCGAGCACATACTACGTGGACTCTAATGTACTCCCTAAAAACCAATAAGCGGGGTTCCCTTCGCCGTTATAACGTGTCTTTAATGCTAACACAGATTCCAGCGAGAGCAGTCAGAGCGTCTCTAGCAAAACGCAAAACTGTGGTGCGTGGGGCGGCGCTCCGGGTCTGAGCAGTGTCAAAAAAGGGAGACATTTAGAAAAAGGAAGAAGAGAGAGGAAGAGAAGCTGGGTAAAGAGAGGAGGTTTCTATTTTCTTTTCCTCTCTTCCCCCGCCAAACCTGCAGCTTATTGGCAGAAGCTGCCTCTCCGATTTGTAGTTTTCCCCCACCCGGAAAACGTATACCAGTTGTCCAAAGGTAGTTCGTCCCTGGCATATAGTGATCCCCGCCCGCAGAGGTGGTCTTTACGCGACGCGTTCTACTGCAATGGCGCTACCGAAAGTTTCTTCAGGCTGGGTTATCTGTTTCCGCACCGCCCGCCGTTAAGACAGCCAGCAGTTGTTAGAGCGACTCCGGGGAAAAGGAAATGTATAACGAAAGCTTATTCGTGAGCAGGAATATACTAATGGAACAGTCTGATGTCTTCTTAATCCTATGTAAAAAGCTTTGTCGTCCTCCTAATATTGACTGAATGGGTAATTAATGGCTCTTCATCTAGATGAATACCCTGTAATCCAAGATCGGCAAAAGACAACAAGCCCGAGGTAGAAGACAGACAAAGAGCACAACTGAGGCCGCCCCCCGCGCCCCGCACCCACCGCCGGCCAGGGTCCCGGTTGGGAAAGTTTCCTCTCAGAGATTAAAAAAAAAAAAAAAAAAGGCAGGAGTGAGAAGATAAACTTACCACTTTCCGGCTGAACTTAACCACAGCACCTAGCCACCGGCTCAGTTTTCCACTTTTCCCCCACCAGCCCTCTCTCTGCGTGTCTTCTTAACTCCTTTAAAATGTCGCCCTCCTTATAGTCTGACCAGCACCTTTCTCCTTAAGTCCCCACCTTTCATTTGGGGAAGCGGTTGATAACAGGCTCAACATACAAGGTCCCCAAAGAGCTCCTGCAAAGAACCAAACTCTTGTCTGATGGAGGAAGAGGTGCCTTTCTTTGACAACCTAGGCATAGAGTCTGTGAGGACTAAGGTAGTTGGGAGGGGAGGGAAGAAATTAATGGAAATAGAGAAAGCATGCAAACTGGTGTGTGTGTGTGTGTATGTGTGTGTGTGTGTGTGTGTGTGTGTTAAACAGAGATCAGGAGTGATAGAGTCAACTTCATTGTGAGGATCTGATATGAAGACAGCCCACGATTCTCCCTGCATGTTTTTAGCAGACTGACATTTTAATTTAAACCTTTAGAATAATATATTACTTGGGTTACTACAAGGAGGTGGGTTCCTTTTTTTTCTTTTTCCTCAGCTGACAGCTTTTAAAATATTATTTCACTAGGGAAATAAAAGCTTCATCTCAGATTATAGGTGGGTATTTTTGGATTTATGTGATTTATGGTCACCATGACAACTAATGCTGAATGTTAGCTACCAGCCTGTCTGGGAGAGGGAAGACAGAAAAAGGGAGCGTGAGAGAAACAGAAAAGAAGGACAAGGGCTGGAGAGAGAAGAGGAGAAAAAAGAAAGAGAGGAGAGTTTCAGTCCAACTGTTGTTTTGGTTTTTTTTTTTAAAAAAAAAAGGCAACTTCCTTAGCCCCTTGCCACTTCCCACTCTCTGGGCCTGAATATCAATATTCATTCTCATATTCTATCTATATCCATCTATCTATATCTCTGTCTCTCTCATCTGTCTGTCTATTCCTGCCCGCTCCACCCCGCCCCCATTCTCTTTATTTTACGAATTCCCCGTTCCAGAGATTAAATGAGTGCCTAGTAAACCTATAGTGCTGACATGCAAACGTGAGGAGGCCTTACAGCTTGTTGGCTCAGTGCTTTCAGCAGCCCCGCGCCTCCTCTAATCCTGCATTCTTCTCCTACCCCAGCCAGTTTCCCCAAACCTCAAGCGCTTGAGCAACTAGAGAGTGACAGACAGAAACATGGGTGCCATCTGCTTCTGCAGGGACAAGAGACAGCGGGTGTAGTAAGTATATCTAGAGACTTCTGATTCAGAAAATAATCTGCACCCTTTTTATAAACCAGCACTTTTTTATTCCATTTAGGGAATGGGAAAAAAATAGCCACAGCGAAGCCTTTCATTTCTGGGTCCTTCGGCTTCATAGCTCTGGGGGAAGCGAGCCCTTTGCAGCTTGGTTTGTGTGCAAAGAAAAGCCCAGCAGAAGAAGGGGAGGAAGGGCCATTTCTTGCTCAGGGTGCAAGGTCTCCATTTGACCTCTGCACCTTCCACCGTACACGCGCGCACACACACTCACGCTCGTCACGTGGCTCCGAGCTGAGTCCAGGAGGGCCTTGTCCTTGAACTGGCCTGGACCGGGGCAGAACTCCTGCTCCTCTGTGGCCTCACAGCTCAGGAAGACTTCTAATTGAGCCATCTTCCAGGTGAGCTCTGAGGACGAATTATTTCTAAAAGCCGAGAATTGTTGGGTTGGGTCCCAGCTTTACCCCGGCTGCCGCCGTCGCGGCCGCCACCGCCGCCGCCGAGGCCTTGGTGGCGCAACCCAACCGCCCCAGCGATGGCCAGAGGGGCTTTGCGCAAAAAACGCTAACGAGTGTGAAATTATATAAGACTTTAAGACTGGTAATCCGTGGCAAATAGCAGCTGAAGATAATCTGACCCCCTGTCACACATTTCCCTCCTCAAAGAATAAGCAAGAACACCCAATTAGGAAGACCACTGTTGTCCCCAGACTCGAAACCCTAAACCCACTCTGGGATTCCCTTCTTCGCCCCGCGAGGACGTGCAGCAATTCCAGCCTCTTTACAGGGACCACGATGATTTTTCTGGACTAAAAACTTCTGTGATGGAGGCAGTCATCGTTAGGTTGTTAGGTGTCATGGAGTCGGGTTCCAGCTCTTAGCGACCTTGTGAACAACAGAACAAATACTGCCGGTTCTGCACCACCCTCACAATCCTTCCTTTGTTTGATCCCATTGTTGCAGCCACTCTATCAGTCCATTTCCTGGAGGGTCTTCCTCTTTTTTGCTGACCTTCTACCGAGCATGATGCCCTTCTCCAGGGACTGGTGCCTCCTGGTAATATGTCCAAAATATGTGTACAGAGTCTCACCATCCTCGCTTCTAAGGAGCATTATGCCTGTACTTCTTCCAAGACAGATAAGTTCCTTCTGGCAGTCCATGGTATATTCAGTATACTTGGTCAGCACCATAATTCAAAGGCATCAATTCTTACTCGGTCTTCCTTACTCATTATCCAGCTTTCTCATGCATATGAGGTGCTGGAGGCAGAAGTCACAGTAAACTTCTCTAATTAGTCAAAGAAGAACTCAGCCAGAGGTCGTAGTAGAGCAGAACCCACAAAATACATAATATTTCTTTACTTCCAACCTCTTCCTCATCTCTGCAATGCAAGACTGTGCACCCACCAGTCTTTTGCAGATTAAATCTCCAAAGTTGCCCACCATACATCACGGAGTTTTCCTTGAAAAGGGTTCCTTGGTCTCCACTGCATACCTCCCTTTTCCTGTCATGATAATGTCCTCCAGCCTCCTACGGTGTGAACCCTGTTGGGCCCAAGAAGGGTGTCACCCAATTCTGACTCCCTTGAGCGTGTGACTCACATACATAGGTCTCATACGGTCTCGTATAGGGTCACTATGGGTCGGAATAGACTCGACAGCAGTGGGTTTAGGTTTCGTTGTTGTTGTTGTTGTTATTGGTGTTGTTTAGAGCGTCTAAAGTGATAAGGAGTCGAAACTCTGGCTGGAAAATGCAAAGAAAAGCCTCACTTTAACTCAGTTGTTTGCAGAGTTCAGGGAGATATATAGATAAATTTGAGTTCTCCAGATAATTGTCTTTATTATTCCCTTAACTCTGCGACGGTTTGACACAATTCAAGACTTCTTATTGGCTTTTCAGGCTGTCTGCAGATCACCAGTGCTTTCAACCTCTCCCACACTTTGGTGCTATGAGGACCTGTCACTTGCCCTTGGGTTTTTCACTCACTTTGGAGACTGGTCTTTAGTACATGTGTATTTGCCATGATGCAAAGTTCTATCAGTCGAGCAGAGCCACCAGAGCTTAAATCAAAATTCTGTGGGTTTACTGAGAGATGGGAACAGCTGAGAATGTCTATGACTCTACGGAGCTTCTCAGCTTTCTAGAGTAAGGAGTTTTGAAAAAAAAAAAAAACCCCAAACTGCCACCAAAAATCACAGCTCTGAGATTTGAATCTTTAAACAAGGAAGAGGACATGCTTACCGCGGTATCGCGCTCTTCATCCTTTAATGGGATGGAGTCTCTTCGTAAAAGGAAGCTTTAGCGGCATGGTATTGCGGGGACTACAGCTATGCAGATGTTTAAAAGAAGAAACTGGAATATGATTAGTAAACACATTGGGCAGAATAGAGCTGTATTCATAGTGACTTAGTTATAGGTCATCGGCTGGCAGTGCAATGGGAAGAAATATTTACTTTACACATATACTTTACGATCTTGGGGGAATTAGAGGAAATTCAATAAGAAAATGGATAGAAACATTTAAAATCCTTATTTAAAAGACTTAAGCAAATTAGAGTCTTATCAGATTAAAAACCACTACAAATGTAAGAGCATTGTCTTCAGTGAAACGCTGTGGGGTCTGAGAAGGAGATTCTCCACCAAATCTCAGGGATAAAATGCGTCATTTAAGCACCAGATAATGAGCAGAATGTAAATTCATTTAACCTTCTTAACCAACAGGCTGCTGGTGTAATATGTATAAATTAGTGATAAGATTGCAGGACCTAATATAGCTGAATGTATGAGCCTTAGCTAACGCAGACCTGTCACATGGGGATGTGTTCTGCTCTGAGCAGGTGTGTGTGTTCATGGAGTGGGCAAACTGGATAAAAGATTAAAACCAGAAATGCTGATTGAAAGCTTGCTGTGAAGAAAGTTCCTCCTTGTAGCTCAATTCTTCTTAAAGTGGGATGATCCTTGTGGGGAAAGACTGGAGAACAAATACATTCTCATTTGGTCCCTTGGACTATTGAAGTCTGTTTAAAATGGAGGAGGGGTTACAGATAAGGGTTTTTTTTGGGGGGGGGGTTGCAGGACAAAAGGGAGACACATAGGTTACAAACATATTTGCAGGGTGTTTCATCCACTCTGCCCCTGACTAAGCAAGTTTCCCAATCTTGTGAACAAGGACAAGGAGGGAGCTTTCTCGAGATACCTAGCACTGGCGTTGCAAATCATTGACTGTAATGTCAAACAAATACACATTCAGGGATGATAACACTAACTCCACAATAAAACAATCGCCAATGCAGAAACTCAGGGGAGATTAGGTTGTGCTCTCCAGCTAACCTAGACTACAGGGCGAAAGGACTTTTATTTTGAATAATGTCTTTGGATTTCTTTATTTCTTTAATTTCTTTGGAAATAGTGCTGTAAAGAGTTGGCTGTCCCCAAAGGTGATTTTTTTTTTTCCTTTGTTTTATTTAAATGAATAAGACTTTGCTTTTTCCAGCTAAGCTCTTTTCTAGGCTTTTTCCCTAAGCCCGCACCCTACTGCCTCAGCCTCGCTTGGGCTTTAATGATTCAAGACAGCCTTGAGCTCCCTAGGAAAAGGAAATGACTGTTAAAAATTATCCTTGAAATTGATTATTTGGCAACATTCTTAATTTTATGGGAATTCTTTAAAGCATATTTCATATATAATTAGCTCAAGGTTGTTGATTCTACAGGCTTTATGGATTTGAATCTGATTGATAATAAAGTAAACAAGGGAGTCGAAATGTAAAGTGTGGCCCTCTCTTGGGTTGGGACGAGCTTAATACAGTGTACAAGGAATTTGAAAGATGGAGGATATGTGTCTTAATCAACGTTAAGTAGAATGGGTAAGCTTTCAGCTGTTTTAAAACGCTGGGTTAGGGTTTCTGTTCTATTGTGTGCTTTCTGCCTGGGGACTAATAAGCATCACAGAGAACGTGATCTGAGGCGACTTTTTATTCTTGTATAAATCCAGAGCTAGTCACCAAACAGTTGTTCGTTTAAAGTCAAGGTAATTTTCTTTTGACGGGTCCATTTGCTTCTCTATTTCTAATTTATTAGCCAGCATTTTCCGGGCTCTGCCTTCCTTGCAGTCAAAGTAAAGCTTCTTCAGATGAGCGCGGCATTCACTTGCCAGGCTGTTTAGAAAATTGAAGATCCGAGAGGTGATTTGTTGTTGTTTTTCCTTTCCTTGTTTCAAGCAGCGTGTGTCCTTTCTATATAGCAGAACCAAAACAACAGCAGCAAACTCTCGATTGGAAATGGATGTAGTCAGATACAAAAGGAAGGGAAGGGGCTGCCTTGTTGATCCTTATTTCCTTCAGCCCTCGACCTTTCTGCCCCTTCTCCCGAGCCTCTTACTCCCAGTCTCTTCTCGCCACCACCCCGCCCGAACTAAAAGCTGATCGCGTTCCGCCGGGCGGGAGCGGAATTCCCGGGAGCCGGCCGGTGTAGACCCGGTGGACCCAGCGAGGAATTAGCTCGGCCCCGCACTGCTGATAGGTGCAGGCAGGACCGTCCCTCGGCCGCGGCTCGGGGCCTCCTGATTGGTGAGGAGCCACGTCACTCCCGCCTGGCGAAGGGTCTGGGAGGAGGCGGAGGCTCTGAGTGCTGTTGAGGGCCGCGGCGGAGTGACGTCTCGGCACCAGGAAGCCCGCCTCTGGTTTTAAGA
The DNA here is from genome assembly GCF_000243295.1 of Trichechus manatus latirostris. Classification (NCBI taxonomy): domain Eukaryota; kingdom Metazoa; phylum Chordata; class Mammalia; order Sirenia; family Trichechidae; genus Trichechus; species Trichechus manatus. The sequence goes on along the minus strand of NW_004444007.1, from coordinate 13,139,708 downwards.
TGTTAGGCCAAGAGGGAAGCACCGAGCCGCAGAGCTAGTCCGTCGCTCGCCCGGGTGCCGGGAGCTGGGCTGCGGCCGGACGCGCTCCAGCTCGGCTGGCCGAGGATCTGTGCGTGTGCGCGCTGCCGAGGGTGCTGCTCCTAGAGGCCCCAGCCGCCGCCGCCACCGCGGGGGATCTAATAGCACCTACCTGTCCCTGTCACCCTTGACACTTTGCTGTCAGGGCTGCCGCGAGGGGGACGGGCAGAGCTCGCCTTGCTCTGCGCGATCGGCGTTAGCCTTCCTTATTGGAGGAGTACTTAGGGGAGGGCGGGAGGGGAAAGGGGGTCTTTGCCCACTCTTGATTCGCTTCGGAGCTTTGGTCCCCAAAGACGCTCCGCGCAGCGTCCTCCTGCCCACATCCCCATGTCTCCGTTTGACCGCTGACTTTCGGCCGCTGGACATTTTTGCTTGCGCCTTCGGGAGGAGACCGGGGAGGCTCGCCTGGAGGACTTGGCGGGGGTTGCTTCGGGGCGGTGCGCGTTCCTTGGCTCTGCCCGCGGCGGCCACTGCGGGGCAACTCCACGCCTAGAGCGCCACCGAAAGCGGGCGGCGGCGGCCACTGGGGCTCGGAGGGCGGGAGCCCGGGAGTCGTAGGCGGTGCGCTCCCTCGTCCATGAACTGCATGAAAGGCCCGCTACGCTTGGAGCACCGAGCAGCCGCGACCAAGCTGTCGGCAGCCTCCTCGTCCTCCTCTTCCTGTCACCATCCCCAGACGCAGGCTATGGCTTCAGTCCTGGCTCCCGGGCAGCCCCGCTCCCTGGACTCCTCCAAGCACAGGCTGGAGGTGCACACCATCTCCGACACCTCCAGCCCCGAGGCCGCAGGTAAGGCGCCACGCTCCCGCGGATGTCCCAGTACAGCCGCCCCGCGCCGCCGGGCGCCTCTCGCCCGGGAGGATGTCGGCCCCTACTGGGGGGCGTGGTGGGAGTGGGCGTCCAGCTTACTGTCAGAAGAACATCCGGAGCCGGGCTCCTGATGACCCCGCGTCCTTTTCTCTCTGCCTGGTCCGGGTGACCCGGCTCAGGTGGCGCAGGCAATTCTGCCGCCCTATCTCTTCAGACCCTGGCCTCCCGTCTGTTTGCTGGGTCTCAAAAATCCCAGTATTTCTGTTCGAGGACGCTCAGAGGCCACCCCACCTCTGTCCTTCTGTTCTTCTGTGGGCTTTCAGCTCCCGAATAGCTCCGCTCATTTGACAAGTATTTGCAAAACTCCGCCTCAGAAATGCTCTTCGCGAAGAGGCAGTATTTCTAAAGGGCCAGGGGACTTGGGTGCCTAACTGAATCCCAGTGTCTGCATTTCCTAGCCTTCCGAAACCGCATCGCAATATGAGCTCTACCAGGGGGATCCGTAAATCGCGCGCGTGTGCATGTCGAGGGAGAGTTCATGTGTCTGCACAGAGGTGTAAAACTATACTTCAAGCCACGGGCTATAAAAATGACTGTGCCGCGGTGCAGAGATAAACATGTAAATAAAACGTGCGGCGCTGGGGGAAGGGAGAAGATGGGGCGCGCGCTCACCCTCAAGTCCGCACACCCCACAGGCGCTGCGCTCCCCACCGGCGGAGCGGAGCACCCGGAAGGCAGTCCTACTCTGCACCGACCCCAGCCACCCCGTGCAGCTGCAGTTCGCGGGTTGCAGTTGGACCTGCTGACGGGAGCCTCTGTGTGTTTCGTTTTCAGAGAAAGAGAAGAGCCAGCAGGGGAAGAATGAAGACGTGGGCGCCGAGGACCCGTCCAAGAAGAAGCGGCAGCGGCGGCAGCGGACTCACTTCACCAGCCAGCAGCTGCAGGAGCTGGAGGCCACGTTCCAGAGGAACCGCTACCCGGACATGTCCACGCGCGAAGAAATCGCCGTGTGGACCAACCTCACAGAAGCCCGAGTCCGGGTAGGAGCCCGCACGAAGCCTGCAAGGCAGGGGGAGGGGGTGTTGTAGAGGTGCACGCCGTGATGAGGAGGGGGTGAGGAAGGCAGCGAGGCCCGGGAGGCGCTGGCGGGGAGCCCCTTCGCAAAAAGAGAAGGCCACGCGGCGGCCCAGGTTGCAAGGGTGCAGCTCCCTTTCCGAGGCCCGGCAGCCGGCCCGAGGCAGGAGCCCCGAGCGGCCCGGGCGCACTGCCCCGCCACCCCACGCCCTCCTAGGCTGGGCCGCGTGGGCATTCCGGTGCACAGGGCTTTTGTGTTCCGGGTTTGCAGTCGCCAGGCGAGAGCTAAGAAAATTCTTCCCAGGCCAGGAGCGGAGAACAGGCTCCAACCTGTGCGCCTTTAACAAGGAAAACCCGCCAGAGACACACAAGGGTTGGTCCTCCCTGGGAAAGCTTCCGGGAAGGCACTCCACGGCTTTTTCTCCTCTGGACTCGCCCTCTTTACACGATCTCTTAGGTTTTTCGGCCATTCACGTCTCTCCCACACCCTAACCCCTGGTTCTGTGATCTCCGGAAGGAAAGTTTAAGTACACAAGGACTATTCTGCTCGTTTTTTGTTTCTGTTTTTAAGAAAGAAAAGCCTTCCGTTTGGTTTATCTTTTCTCAGGAGCGAAACACTCTGAAATTTGTTGCTCACACTCTTCCTCCTTATTACAATCATAGTTTTATAAAAAGGGCTTACCTTAACTTTGTAGCAAATCTGTACTTTATGGTTTGGCAAAAACGGGTTTAAAGAAATCACCCAATAGCAACATCCTGGTTTTATGCTGGTCGGTAGAAAATTCCAAATTTGTTAGGATTCTGGACGCGGAAAACAGACAATCAGGATCCAGAGACTTTGCGTGTACATATATATATATAGAGAGAGAATATAAATGCTCTGGAGATAAAAATAAAACCCCAGTTAGGCCAGAGCAAGCAGAGAAAAGCAAACAAAATATAACAATAATAATAATGAAAAGAATAAAGACCAAAATACACTCCCAGAGCAGAGGGCACCAAGGCGCTCTGTGGGTGGCATTTGTGTAGGGTGTGAATGTCTGCTGGTGGGTAAAAGCCGGCATGAGGGTGGAAATGGTTTTAGTTTAACGGAGCCAGGGCTCGGGGCTGGGGCCGCGTGGTTTTGCGCAAGGTCAGTCTTTCATTAGCCCGCCGGCTCGTGCAGGGAACGGGCCTCGCACGTACTCTTTTCTCCCGGGCAAAGGTTAGACGGCCTAGGGGAGAAATGGAGAGTAATTAAAATAAAAACCCAGTCTGCGTGTTCTCTGGAATCCTTCGGAAAAGCACTCCCCCTCCCCCCGACTTGTCTGCATAGCCCTGCTGGCCCCTTGCCGCTGCCGCGCTCGCTTCTCTCTCTCTCTCTCTGGCTGCCTCTTTCAGGCCGGCTGCCTGCCCAGCCAAGTGGGAGTGAGGCGTGCTTTTTATAGCAGTCGGGTGCAAAGAGGAAGGGGGATAAAAAGAAAACCAGAATGAAAGCGAAAGGAGGGGGGAGCGGATTAGGCGTCTGTACTCGGCCGAGATGTGTAATGTGAAACATCCCCGGGGTCAGCTCGGAGATCTCGGGCCAGGCCTCGCTCCAATACACAAAAGTCGCCGTCTGGGCCTACGGGCAGGCCCGATGTGGATTGGGGACGGGGTTGCGGCGGGGCCACGGGTCGTGGGTGGGGGCTGGCGGGCCTGGGCGGCCGCCTGCACGACCCAGCGGTGGTGCAGGGTCGAGCCGGAGCTGGGCCGAGCGCGCGGGCCTGACCCGGGGTGGGCGGAGGATGAGAAGGAGCCGGGCGCGGGGAGCAGGAGGCTGCAGGGCTACCGGTTCTGGTGCCCGGAGATTTACACGCCGAGCCCGTGGAGTTGAATGAGCTGTTGGGGAGCTGATCTTTTGCTCTTTACTTGGCTGTTTTGTTAGGCAGGGAACGCGGTGGGGGTCTCGGCCCAGCGCCTGCGGAGGACGCAAGTTCCGGAGGGTGGTGGGGGGGGGGGACAGTCGAGGTCCAGAAGGGGAGGGAGGTGTGTAGGAGAGAGACCGGGCCTCTGGTGCCCTCCCAGCCTCTTGTCCTCCTCACTGGACTTGTGGCTTTGGAATGGAAGCAGGTTTGTAAGGTGGCCGGGCAGGGCTTGGGGAGGAAGCTGGCTGCCCCGTTTATTTTACAGTAAGTGTTTTTGTACCCGGAGGAGGGCCTGGGTTAGTGATCAAGCCGCCCGCAGGCCGCCAGGACTTGGGCTGGGGTTTGTGGCGCAGCTCGAAGCCTCAGATGGCAGGCTAGAGGCGCGTGGGGACACCAGCAGCTTGGTCGAGTGGGGAGGGGGAGGGGAGGGGGTCGCAGGGCGGCGAAGTTGTGTGTGTGTGTCGGAGGGAGGTGACTTCGGGTGCTTTGTGGCATCGTGATTTGACTAACGTTTGCAGTGGCGTCTGTTTGCACCCCCCCCCCAGGTTTGGTTCAAGAATCGCAGGGCCAAGTGGAGAAAGCGAGAGAGAAATCAGCAGGCCGAGCTGTGCAAGAACGGTTTCGGGCCGCAGTTTAACGGGCTCATGCAGCCCTACGACGACATGTACCCGGGCTATTCGTACAACAACTGGGCCGCCAAGGGCCTTACATCGGCCTCCCTGTCCACCAAGAGCTTCCCCTTCTTCAACTCGATGAACGTCAACCCCCTGTCGTCACAGAGCATGTTCTCCCCGCCCAATTCCATCTCGTCCATGAGCATGTCGTCCAGCATGGTGCCCTCAGCGGTGACAGGCGTTCCGGGCTCCAGCCTCAACAGCCTGAATAACTTGAACAACCTGAGCAGCCCGTCGCTGAACTCCGCGGTGCCGACGCCGGCCTGTCCTTACGCGCCGCCGACTCCCCCGTACGTTTATAGGGACACTTGTAACTCGAGCCTGGCCAGCCTGAGACTGAAAGCAAAGCAGCACTCCAGCTTCGGTTACGCCAGCGTGCAGAACCCGGCGTCCAACCTGAGCGCTTGTCAGTACGCCGTGGACCGGCCTGTGTGAGCTGCGCCCACGGCGCCAGGATCCTAGGACAGTGCTGGATGGGGCAACTCCGACCTTGAAAGACTGGGAATTATGCTAGAAAGCCGTGGGCACTAAGCAGATGGAGAGAAAGTGATAGAGAAAAGGAAACCCCTGAATTAAAGAGCGAGCTCCTTTGATTCCCAAGGAATTTCCTCAGTGTCTGACATCTTTCACAGCTGCAAGGACACACATGTATGTATGTGTGTGTGTGTGTGTGTGTATGTCTATGTGTATATACACACACACACATACACACAAATGTTTGACTGGATATGACATTTTAACATTACTATAAGCTTGTTATTTTTTAAGTTTAGCATTGTTATAACATTAAAATGACTGAAAGGATGTATATATATCGAAATGTCAAATTAATTTTATAAAAGCAGTTGTTAGTAATATCACAACAGTGTTTTTAAAGGTTAGGCTTTAAAATAAAGCATGTTATACAGAAGCGATTAGGATTTTTCGCTTGCGAGCAAGGGAATGTATATAATACTAAATGCCACACTGTATGTTTCTAACATATTATTATTATAAAAAAATGTGTGAATATCAGTTTTAGAATAGTTTCTCTGGTGGATGCAATGATGTTTCTGAAACTACTATGTACAACCTACCCTGTGTATAACATTTCGTACAATATTCTTGTTTTACTTTTCAGCAAATATGAAAAAAAATGTGTTTTATTTCATGGGAGTAAAATATACTGCATACAAATTGGTCTGCATTCTTTCTGCCCTCTGTCGCCTGCCCAGGGCTCCTCAGCCACTGCCTCCGAAACAAACCAGTCCCCTCTGCCTGCCCAGTTAAACACACAAGGCAGCAGTACTTAAATTTGGTGCAAATAAATTATAGTCATTCATCAGAAACTTTAAAAAAGGCACTCCCAGAAAAAAGGCTGTGAAGTGTCTGGTCTTGTCTCTCATATTTTTGTTTGGCTTAAACCCAGAGGATTCCATTATTGCAAGCAAATCATATAAGAAAGAAAAGGAGAAAGAAAGTAAGCCAGCTTGGAACGACTCTCAAGTTTACTTCTTGAGGGGGAAAAACGGGCACCTCCAGTAAATTGTTCTGGAGAAGTCTGTTTGTATGTATACATGTACAGTTTATGCACACTCCTCTCAAGAGGAATACATCTCTAATAAGTTTACAAGGAAACACCTCCAGTTCAAAATATTTAGGCCTCACGTTTATCTTTCAGGCTTAAGTAGAGAGATCCTTCATGTTATATTGCATTGCTATTTCCAAATCCTTTTGAGACATTAAAAGAAACAAAGACCATTTCTAATAACCACAACCCTTCAGTTTCTCAAAGAGCCCAGAGGTTGAGAGGTTAGAGTGGAGTTTCCTGAACCTCGTCGAGTAATATGTAGTTGAGGCAAAGGTCATGCTCCCCATGTTTTGTTTCAAATAATATTGACCCATTAATTCTAAACCTGCTTGTTCCTGAAATTATACAGGATTATAGTTTGCAAACTGCGGACAATGAAGCAAATCAAGATGAATTACAGCCCTGGCCCTCCCTCCCATCCTTTGACATCTAAACTGGGAATGAGGTCTGAGTGTTTAAAAGAACTTTAAGCACCCGCTCCTCTGTTGGTGGTTTTCAGTCTTTTTACACACACACACACACACACACACACACACACACACACACACGATATTTGATTTCGTAACAAATAGTAGCAAATACGATTTAGTCCCAAAGTACTCATCACCGTGGCGTTGGAGGGTCAGAGAAGAAAAAAGGCGCTGAGGCCTTTTGTTAATCTTGTCCCTCCCTCCCCCTTCCCCCTCCTCCCCCGGTGGGCGAGGACAAACACCACCCCGGGGAATGGAGAGCGAAAATTAGCCGCCGGTTTTCTGGAGCCGAGAAAACCTGTGTTTTTGCGCTTAGGGTGCTTTTATCTGACTGAAACTTTACCTATAAGCTTTTGGAATTCAGACACTAAGTCTTTGTTCTGCAGGGAACTTCTGCTGCCACTTAAAGGGAGCGCTTCTAACGCCCCCGATGTAAGAGCAGGGCTCGCCGCACATTAACTTTCTTTCTTTCTTTTTTAAGCTCTGCCTCCGACCTGCAGCGGGATCACGCGGCGGTGGGGGGCAGATAAAAGCCCTTTGGGCGAGGGTCACCTCCGTCCTTGTTGTTCACTTGAGAGCAGTGGAGAGGAAAACTGTCCCCACGGGCGGACTTTGGCTTCTGGGGCCGCGGGGCCCACCGGTCCCGGCCTCCTCGAGCCTCCGCCGGGTATGGGGGGGAGGGGCGGCAGGCCTGGGGGGGGGGGCCTGGGAGAGGGCATGTGGGGAGGGGGCTGGAGGCGCTAACGAGACCTGCGTCTCCTGCAGGTCCGAGGGAGACTTGGGGGCGTTGAGAAGAGGAGGTGCATCTCGGCCCAGTTGGGTTGCTGAAATAAAACCCTCCGCGGGGAAATCAATCAATCTGCAAGCAACACAAATGGAAGTCGAGATTTGGGCAGATTGTCGCTTCCCCGACCCGAGTGGTGCGGGCTGAGGGCGGAGACTAGGGACAGCTGAGAGTCCCTTTCTCCCACCTCAGCTTCTCTCCCTGGACTTCCAGAGGGAAGAATTCCACCCTCGCCTCGCCCCCTCCTTCTGCACGCCCAGCCCCGCCAGCCCGCGGGCCCCCTTCCGCACCTCTTTTTCCCCTCGAGCAGAGAAGCTTAGTTCCCGAGCCGGTGAAGTCGGTCCCCTCGTCCCTCCCGTTCCCACGCCGGTCCCCCTCCAGCCATCGCTGCCACCACCTCGGTTCCACTCAATCGATTTTTGCTGCATGTCAACACTTACTACCGGTGAGTGTGAGGGTATTTTGTCTCCTTCTCTAGGTCTCTTAATGATTTCTGAGCTAGTTGTGTATTAAAGTGTTTAAAGGAACCTTTAAGGTCATCTATAGCATGAACGCCAACCTCCTCCGCTGGGGTTCAAAGATGGTGAGCGCGAGGTCGGGGCCCCCAGAGGCGAGGCCTCTCGGGCCCCAGCCCACCGCCCCCGCCCTCCTGCGCCCTGGGGGCAGGAACCCTGGCGCTGATCACCCGCTGTCTGGGGGTTTTCTCCTCCACCGCACCTGTCTCCCAGTCGCACCTCTTCTCGCTGTCTCTCTCCTGTCCTCATTTTATTATTATTATTTTTTTTTAATTTCTAAGGTCCCAAGCTCTTCATTTCCCAGATACCGAATTCAGATCGGTGGAAACCTGGCAAAAGCGTAAACAGCCTACGTTTGTCTCAGTTTCCAAATCCGAATTTTAATGTCTGCAACCTGGTTAGAAATGTAATTAAAACTATACCTATATATTGGGAAGCCTGGGCCGTGCGGGCAGTTTGATCAGGAGGCGGTTCCTCTCCTTTGCCTCCTGCCTTGTTCTTTCTCCCGTCCCCACCCCCTTCCTGCGAGGTGCCGAAACCCGCAAGAGTCCCTTTACGAGAGTAACAAAAAAATTAATGGGGAGAAAATAAATAGCGTCTTTAAGAGCCCCGATATTCCTCAAAAGTCCCATAAATTAACCCTGTGCAGAGGGACGAGCTCTTTTAAAGCGAGTCTATAAAAATCGGCGTGATCTCGAAGGCGGACGGCCCTCCCTCTCCCACCCCGGTCACGAATGTGTCCAAACAAAGGTCTGTCCTGCAATCCACATCCTAATCCACGGCGCCCCCGCCGCCGTCGCCAGGACTGGCTCTCCAGCCTCTGGCCGCCGAAAATCCGCTCGGCCCACGCCGGGAGTCCCTAGCTCGCCAATTATTGGTTTTTAGAGAGAGAAAAAAAAAGAAGGGGCTGTAATCAGATCAGAGGCCTTTATGAATATAGACTCCCTATTGATTGACTTATAACCACCACCACCACCACCCCCCCCCGCAAACTGCAGTTAATCTAAACACATGGGAAGCAAGACACGTGGCTGACAGAGGGAGGAGAGGTCTCCAAGAAAATGAGAGAAATTTCTGATAGCAGATTTTCAGGAGCAATTCACAATCTATCTCTCCTACCCCAGCCTTCCCCAATCTGATAACTGCATTTTAAATGAATTTGACCAAATGATGATTAAAGATGAAATTTTTAAAAATGGGCTAATTAGAAATACAATTATAAACACATACTGATTTACCTTTTCAGGTTTTAGCAGAGGAAACTAGGGGAATTATACTCTAATATTAATTTACTTTTCACCTTTGCCCCCCCCCCCATCAAGGAAGGCCGCCTCATTATTTACTTTCTATTGAAAAGATAGAAACCAGAATTTATTGTATTGGAGATGCATAACTTCATTCACTTCTATGCTGAGTATTCTATACATTTTATGTAAATGTTGATTTTAGAGTTTGTGTGAAGATTGGAGAAGGCCTGCAAGAAATAAAGATCGACGGTCAACTCTACTTAATTAAGTTTAAAAAAAAAAAAAAAAAAAAAGCATTGCTACTGCCGTCATAATAAAGCCTTAACAGCTGCGTGGCAGTTGTGGAAAACGGGAGATGGTTGAGACTCACGTTACTTAGCCGAGGAATGGCTGAAAGAACCTAAAGTCCTTTTTAAATTTTAACATTCAATGAATGTATGGTAAAGGTGTTTACATTTTGGGGGTTGGTATGGGGGCACTGCATCTGTTTTTTTCCCTCGGAAAGGCTAAGAGAAGTTCAGACTCACTGGGTGCGTGGGCCCTCGCTGGACTGGGTGCGTGCCTGCGCGCGGAGACTTTGATGGATCTTTCCAGACCTGGTTCTCCTAATCCATTCCTCCGGCAAAAATGTTTAAGGTGTTTTTCCCCTCCCCTCTCGCTCCCTCTCCTCTCTTTCTTCCCCCCACCCCCACCCCCTCCTGTTTTCTTTATCCGCAGCGACGTTTGTTACCGTTCTGTCAACTCAGGAGATAGCTCGCTTGATGCTGGGACCTGATGTACCCAGATTAAGCCCTGAGATGGTTTCCTTAGAACCCCGCAACTCCATCTAACCCCACCCCCATGTTTCCCCGGTCCGGAAGTAGCAAAGCCTCTCTCCAGCAACAGTTCGCTGCAGCGCCGGACTCCCTCGCTCCGAGTCCTGGGCGGGAACCTTCCTCCTCGGCGCTCTGGGGCGACCAGACTTAGAACCGTGTCTGCTGTCCCTGAGAAGGCTTTAGGGTAGAGTATCGAATGTGACTTGGAATCCAGAATAGTGGCAGCCCAGGACTTGGGCGCGCTCCCCGGGGCTGCATCTGTCAACAGCCCATTCAACCCGGCTTCTTGGTGCGGGTATCTGGGTGGAGTTGCTTCACCCAGTTGAAGCTGACTGACATCTTTCTCAGCCCTCGGGATGGACTGGCGTCACTGCACGCGGCGGCCTGCACTCGGTTGACCGTGAGTCTGTGGACGGGAGCGGGGGCGAGGGGCACCGATGCAGACAGAGGTGGACACCCTGCAGGCCCTCCCAAGGCTAAGGAAGAGGCTCTGCCTGCCGGAGCAAACAGGTTGCTTTGCTAGAAAAGAAAAAGATATCAAGCAAAACAAAGTAAAATAAAACCCTTCTTTTTGCAGGCGCAGGGCCGGGGCAATGTTCACTCACAGGGATCTACTGACCACAGCGCCTCCAGCCCCCGGCTGGAAATCCGTGAAATCGACGGAGCCACTCTTATCTGATGAGGCGGTGTCGCGTTTGTCGGTTTCTCTCACCAAAAAAAAAAAAAAAAAAAAAAAATCTCCCGCCTGCGAATGCTGGGCTGCAGCTCTCTAGCGCTCTGGCGTTCCGGGTTCGAAGCTCCCCAGCCCCGCCCCTCTGTCCCCCGCGCAGCCTGGCCGGCCGGATAAGCGCTAAGCACACGGGACTAGGGGTCGAGACCGCCAATCAGGCCCTTGGGGACCCATGGGGGGCTACGTGGCCCAGCTCTCTGAAGGACCCCGGGGGCAGCCGCCCCATCTGGAAGTACTCCCAGGGGCAGCTGGACTTGGGCCTCACTGGCCGCCTGCGCCGTGGCTGGGGCACCACCTCGTCCTCCCGCCTTCCATTGACCCCAACAGCTGCTTGAAGTTAATGTTCATTTCTTTGGCCGGCCACACGGGGGAAGGGCGGAGGCAGGACGTGCTGCCCAGCATTATCACCCCGGCAGGATTTCCAAAGGCGCCCAGAGAAGCAGCAGCGCACGGGTTGGCCACCTCGCACCTCCGGGGTTGCCTGAGCTGGTCCCCGCACTCGCTGATTGCGGGTTGCTCTGGACAACAGAACCCGCATCCAGCTCCAGCAAGCGCTACGGGCGGGGCATCAAAGCCCCCTGGCTGGGGCGCCACGGGTGGCTGTCGGGGTCCGGCTGGGTGCAGCGCCGGCCCGCGCCCCCGCACGCGCCGCTCGGGGCCTGAGCGACAGCGCTGTGGGCGGTCGGGGCCCAGCCTCGCCCGGCCTACGCGCTGCGCCTCCAGGGACGCGCGGGGCCCGGCCGCGGCCTCCACCGCTCGTCTGCCGCGTCACAGCCTCCCAGGGAGGCCCGGGCCGGAGGAGCCCCCACACCGCATCCCTCCTAACCCGGTCTCGGGCCTCCCGAGCGGCCAGAGACCTTGAGTGGGTCCTTCCCACCTGCCTCCCTCGAGCTGCCGCTCACTACCCGGGATTGAACATTAACCGGCCGGCACTATAGAGTGGGGTAAAACGTTACATATAAAAATGAATCATCTATCCGAGCCTGGGAGAGAGGACCTATAGCGAGCTCTGCGACGTCAGTGGCCCCGACCCAATGCACCGACTCTGGCGGCCACTTCTCAGGGACCTTTCGGCCGCAGGGGTGGAACACGGGCGAGGGGCGGGACGGATGGGAATGTGCTGAGCCAATCTCCCTCCTGGCGGAGCCTGAGGTTAAGGCCTTCTCACACGAGCGAATTCCCTGTCCTCTCACACTGGAGGCACACAAAAGTCTGGAACAGCTTTTCATCTCTTACGAAGGTTAGTGGAGGCAGCTGCACTTCTCGCCCACCGAGCCCAAAACGGCCGCACCTAGGCTGAACGGTTGACTCTGGGCACCGGCCACCAGCCCTGGCGCTTCGGTTCGGACTCTGGGAGGCAGCGGCTGGGGGGGGGGGTGGCAGCGGGAGACCCAGGCCCCAGGCCCCAGGCCCGAAGCGGGAGGGGAGGCGCGCGATGGAAGCCCAGAGGGGGGGGGGGGGGGGCGGGGGGCACGACCGGGACCCAGCCTGGCCCAGGACTGAGACCACTGAAGTCCAGGCGCCGGTCTCGCCCACCCTCCCTGGCCTGGGTTCTGTCTCATTCCGACTCTGATCTATTTGTTTAGTAAACATAATAAGTAATGAAACGTAAGTACCAGCTATCCTTCTGCCCTGACATTACCTGCCCAGTCAAATACACAGACTTTATGAAACAGTAACAGCTGGAGGAAGAATTCAAGGTAGTGCACCTCCCGAGTTCCTGAGGCCTCACCTGGAAACATTAGCAACTCGAGGCGCTTGGCACACCTCGGAGAAGGAAAGCCGTTCCGTTTCCCTACCCACGTCTCTGTCCCTTTGCCCCTTTCTCACTCTCCACTCCTACCCCCACGTAGTTTAAGAAATCAGATAAGGTGGGTGCAAGCAAGAGAAAGGTGGGATGCTAGCTACATAGAGCTTTCAAGAATTACCAGCCAGCATGAAGAATAATCATTGCATTTCTGAAGATTAGCTTATTTCTTATGCAAAATAGTTGCTTTACTCAAACTGCAATGCTTGGCCCATAATAACCTCTCAGTAAATATGTTTTGAACAGGCAACCCTCCTCCCCCTTGAGCCCTACCTCCAACCCTTTCATGGAAGCAGCAGAAGTCTTACTGGGAGCCTTCATCCAAGCTTTACACTTCCGGGTTTGAGAACGAGGCTGAGGTGATTTGCATGTCTGGTGTGAACTCTGCCTCCATCCCACCCTCACGGTCACATCTTAGTTTCTTCTGTGAGGTGCTCCTGAACATTTCTCGCAGGGGTGGAGGGTGGCAGCAGAGACATCCAGGGAACACTGTTTTTCAGAGACTCAGCAGGCACCCAGCCTGTGGTGAGTACTGTATATGTGTATTAGTCGGACACCACCCGTCAGTTAGTTCTACGAGAAACTGACTTTGAATTTAACCTGGGCTTACACAGTGTTTATGGCTTTGTGTAGTGTCACTCCTCTGACCTGAGTGCACCCAATATTCTGTCGTTCCCATAAAGCAATACAGCCCAGAAATGTCATCTCTTCAGCTTTGTGTTCCTCCATTTTCCTCAAGAAAAATGGAATGGACTTAAGTATTCTACTAGTTAGTTCCAGAGAGACAACACATCAAAGGAAATAAATAAAAAAAAGGTTTGGATCACACACTCAGTTGCCCCAGTGACTTAGAGCCATGGGGAAACGTAGGTGGAGAAAGGGCATTTCCTTTGAAACATGTGGGTGGGTGGGGGGAGGGGCACTATAAAGGGGATTGCAGAGTTCACTCAAACTGTCTTCTCCCCCACCAAATTACCACGTTATCTGACACTCTCAATCTATTTGTGTCCTGGGTAACAGACAGTTTGACCAAGAGGTCACAGACTAGAGGACTTGGGTGACTGGAAACAAGTTTGACAAGAAAGGAATCTGGGTGGGGAGCCACTGTGGAGGTGGAGAGAGGATGAGGCCGCAGTGGCTGGAGCAGCCTGGCAACCCCACGTCTTTGCTGGACCCTGCATTACACGAAATTCCTCGTCAGAGACTAGGGGATCAGGAATAGCTACCAACGCAGCTCCAAGGAGGAGGGTAATTTAAGTCCCTCTCTCGCCTTCCCTCCCCCTGTGCTTTACCTTCCTTAGATTCCCAGCCTTTCCTTCTCATCCTTCTCCCACCTCAGTAGACTCTCCCCCAGAGCTCTAGCTGCTCCTGGATTAGCTTCTGTTTGTCCCCTCTTTTGAATTAAGGCTTCAGATTGTTTTTAGTGTTTACCCTTCCTGATATGGGAAGTTGTTTTACTCCGTCAATATCTATCTGTAAACCATTTGTATTCATAAATATGAGGCACGTCTACGAAGAATGATGACGGTGTCAGGACCAATAAGTAAAGCGTACAATTTCTGAACCTGTCTTTCAGAGACTGTGCATAGTCTTCACTAAAGCCCCTGCACGCTAGGTGTCCTGGAAGAGTCGGTCAGCTCGCTCTCACTCAGGCTGCGTTTCCCTTGGCATTTTGACCACCAAAGTGATAAATCTTAGTTCATTCAGCTTACCATTCTCACCTTGGAAGCTTCTCCTCCCCTGAAACTGCACTTATGGACTTGAACACTTTGTCAGACGTATGTGTTCCAAGAAAAACAGAGAAACAAAGTGTCCTGTGTAGAGCTTATGTGCTAATGTGAGTTCCTCTGCATTTTTTCATACAAAGGTACTTAACCTTTTCTTGCACTGTATCCTATTGTTAATGTCTTAACAGTATTTTGTGGTGATTTTTCTTCCTTTTATGTTTGAAAAACACCTTCGTTGTCAATTCCTTTTAAATCAGAACTTGGTTGAAAAGCACCTCTTCCTACACAGAAGAGTTGCCCCATTACCACCTGCCTTTGACCCTGTCTTTGCTGCTCTCTCTCCCTAACTTCTTCCAGCATCTCTATCAGACATCACTCTAAACCTGACAACGGTCTCTTTTTTTACTTTCTTTAATTTCATTTCTGGGCACTCATTGTTTCCATACCGGAAAACTGCTTTTACTCTATACATTACTCCTTTGACAAGTACCATATGGGGCGTTTTATTATGAGTGAAGATTTTGGGGGTCTGTTTTTTAAAGGTTTATATGGGAACCTGGCCCAATACCTAGTAAATACTGGGTGTTCCGTAAACGCCTATTGCTCAAATGGTGTAATTAAAATCTTTATTCACAAAAATAAAAGTTTGAAGAGATTACAAGCTATTGAATTAGCATAAATTAAATCTCAGATTAATTCTAATTAATTATTCGTGTAAAAAATTTCATAGCAGAAGTTCCATCTTGATTTTTCTTATCATCACCACGTCTTCACCACATCAGAGCACCTTTCGGATGATGAATCGTGATCAGCGGTCATAAGATACTGGACAGATTTTGATATTTTTTACTATACCCATATTAAATTTTTTTTTAAATCTGAGGGTCATAAAGATGACATAGAAGTTTCCAGCTTACATAATTGTCAGAACCTAAGGCCATTTTCCTAGTTAAGGGATTATGAAAGTCAGTTCTCACAATTATTTTATATTTTTTAAAAGATTTCACTACTCACAATATACAGTAAAATGTAATGCATCAAAATACACTATGGACTTTTTTTTTTTTTTAACATTCATTCTTGTAGTTGCAGACGAGGGATCCTGGGGAAGTTTAAAATGTTGGAGCTAGCCCCAAAACAAGAACAAAAAAGTATTAACTCAATCAAACTTTGATTAAAGTCGTAGACCAAATAAATCTCACTGCCATAGTTATCTTTATTTCTGCTCGTTATTGTCCTATAGGCCTCGAATATTTTTATTAATTTATTCGTGACAAAATAGTCCTCAGAACACTTATTCTAACCACTCTCACTTTCTAGCGGCTACCATAAACAATAAAGTAAACTCACATCACCAGAAACAATGGGAAGAGTGGCATTACTTTTGTGAAACATCTATGAAGCATTTGGTAATTCTTAATATGTATCAAAAAATGTTTGCCTTATTATGCTAGATAAATGAACAAATAAAAAATAATATATAAACAAGGAAACGAGTAAATGATAGAGATTGGAGTTACAATGAAGTGGATCTGGCAGTGCCTGTAGGACTTTCAACGATCCCAGTCCCTAATGAAGAATCGCTAGTCTTAGCCTTGTGATTTCTTAGAAGGCACTCCAGGTCGGGGCAGATGGCTGGAGGCTCCAACATCTAAGAAACGGGGATGATTGGGAACTTACAAAATATGATGTTGTGGTGTCGTTAGCTGCCCTCAAGTTGGCCCCTGACTCCTGGCAACCCCATGGACAAAGGGGTCAGATCATTGTGAGTCATTGGCTGGTTTTCAGAAGTAGATCACCAGGCCTTTATTCCT
Source organism: Trichechus manatus latirostris (assembly GCF_000243295.1). Taxonomy (NCBI): domain Eukaryota; kingdom Metazoa; phylum Chordata; class Mammalia; order Sirenia; family Trichechidae; genus Trichechus; species Trichechus manatus. The sequence goes on along the minus strand of NW_004444007.1, from coordinate 13,123,708 downwards.
AGTCTATCTTAGTCTGGAAGCGACACTGAAACCTGTTGAGCATCACAGCAACATGAAAGCCTCCCCTGACAGATGGGTGGTAGCTGTGCATGAGGTACATTGGCCTGGAATAGAACCTTGGTGTTTCGCATGGAAGGTGAAAATTGTACCACTGAATTACCTCTGCCCTCATACAAAATATGACAGAGTAGAGCAAATTAGCTTTGATTGGCTCAGTTATTATAATGGTCTGCACACTCATAAAGCAATGGGGCAATATTATTTCCACAGTGTTCTTAATATATTTTTAACCATAACCTTTTCTAACATAACAGTGTGTAGAGAGATGCAGAAGTTGATTTACTGAGGATGTTCTATGAGTCAGCACTATGCTAGTTCTTTTCATATATTATCTCAACCAGTTATCACAAAAACCCTCTAAAGTAGGTACTATTGTTTCCTTATTTGGCAGATGAAAAAAACTGATACTCAGAAGTAACTTGCCTCGGGATGCCTGGTTAATGAGTGGCAGAATCAGGCCTAGAATGGAGCTCAGGAGATTTGTGCTCCTAACCACTAAACAATAGTGCGGATGTGACAGAATCGCCCGTGTTCTGTATCACTTTCTGTTCATATGATTAGAAAACATCATCCATACAATAAAAGAAAAGGAAATATACATGAAAAACTGTTTAAATCATATTGCCTAGTTATGAGGGGAGTAGTGATTGAAAAATAACAAGCATAGTGACCAAGCCAATCAAAAGGAAAGTCGTTCTATTCTCTCACATGTGATTCAAGGCACATTTCTTAGACTAAAGCAATAGATATAACTTGTCAAGCCATTTTTGAAATGTGACCATTTTAGACATGATAGGAAAAGCAGCAAACTCTTGTTGATGTTAATGAAAGGATACACAGGCACACACTCGAGTGCCCACACACACACACACACACACATACAGCGGCTGGCATATGATTACTTGAATTTTCCTTGGCCTCATACATTTCTACCTGCTCCCTCCTTTCTTGCTTCCCCACCACTGTCCCTTTTCAAGGCTAACTCCAGGTGTCACTTAGACATCCCTACTCTGGAAAAGACCTGCCTGACACTCTGGCGTTAGGTTAGGTCAAAGTGCCCCTCCCAAGTGCTTCCATAGCCCCATCAAAGCACTTAGCATGCTTTTGTAACACTTAACACTTTTTTTTTTTTAATTGTGGTACAAATATACATAAGAAAACATTTGCCAGTTCAACAATTTTTACATGTATAATTCTGTGACATAGATTACCTTCATGTTGTCTGGCCAGTGTAACTATCATTTTCTGAATTGTTCCACCACCTTTAACATAAACTCTGGGCCCCCTGAACAGTACCTCCCCACCTCTCCCTTCCTCCCACCCCTGGGAGTCACTATTAATCTTTGGTTACTATGCATTTGCCTGTTTCATAGGAGTGAGATCGTACTGTTTGTCCTTTTGTGACTGACTTCTTTCACTCAGCGTAATGGTCTCAAGGTTCATCCGTGTTGTGGAGTGTATCAGGACTTCATTTCTCTTTGTGGCTGAGTGACATTCCACAGTATGTGTATGCCACATTTTGTTTGTCCACTTTTGAAAATTATAAAGCAGCTGCCATGAAGTCAGTTCCGACTCATGGAGACCCATGTGTGTCAGAGGAGAATGTGTTCCATAGGGTTTCCAATGGCTGGTTTTTCAGAAGTAGATCACCAGGCCTTTCTTCCAAGGTTCCTCTGCATTGACTCAAGCCTCCTGAGCACATTAACTGTTTGCACCACCCAGGGACTCCTTGAAGATTATAGGCCAGTTATTTTGTAGAATGTCCCTCAATTCGACTTTTATGATGTTTTCACATAATTAGATTCAGATTAGGAATCTGAGTCTGGAATTCAATATTCTGGATGTAATCAGGAGGCACACGATGCCCATTTGTCCAATATTTGGTAATGTTATGTTGTTACTTGATTAAGATGGTGTCTGCTTAGCTTCTCTATTGTGAGGGCGTACCCACTGTAGTTAATAATTATTTCATGGGAAGTTTTATGGAGAGGCTCCCATGGTGAGGAACTGAAGCCTCCTGCCAACAGCCATGGCAGGGAGCTTGGAAGCCGATTCTCCAACTCTCCTGATGACTGCAGCCCTGGCAGACAACTTGACAGCAACGACCTGAGAGACTCTGAGCCAGAACCAACCAGCGAAGCTGCTTCCACGTTTCTGACCCTCAAAACTGTATGAGATAATATTTATTGTTTTAAGATGTTAAAGCCTGGAATAATTCGTTACATTGCAATAAGTAACTAATACACTCTACATCTACTTTCTATCTTCCAAACTTTGTTATCCCGTTAGTCTTTCCCTTCTTCTTTCGCTTAGAGGTTTCTTCTTCTTTTTTTAAAATGTTATTTTAATAACACTTTGGGGAAAATAAAGATAAATGAGTATGTTAAATTTACCAGAAGTTAAAGGAAATGAATCTTTTTTTAAATTGTGCTTTTGTTGAAAGTTTACAGAGAAAATTAGTTTCTTATTAAACAGTTAATACAGAAATGGTTTTATGTCATTGGTTGCCAACCCTGAGATGTGTCAACATTCTCTCCTTCTCCACTGTGGGTTTCCTGTTTCCATTTGTCCAGTTTTCCCGTCCCGCCCTGGCTTCTTGGTTCGCTTTTGGGCTGGTGCACCCGTTAGTCCTGTATACATGATTGAATTATGTAGCACGTTCCTCACATATGTTATTGTTGGCCCTATAGACCTGTTTAATCTTTGGCTGAAGGATGAACCTCAGGAATGACTTCAGCACCGAGTTAAAAGGGTGTCTGGGGGCCATATTCTCGGGGTTTCTCCAGTCTCTGTCAGACCAGCAAGGCTCGTCTTTTTTTTTTTTTTTTTTTTGTGGTGAATTTGAATTTTGTTCTACATTTTTTTCCCGCTCTGTCCATGGCCCTCTATTGTGATCCCTGCCAGAGCAGTCGGTGGTGGTAACCGGGCACCATCTAGTTGTTCTGGGCTCCGTCTTGTGGAGGTTGTGGTAGTTGTGGTCCGTTAGTCCTTTGGACTAATCTTTCCCTTGTGTCTTTGGTTTGCTTCATTCTCCTCTGCTCCAGCCGGGATGGGACCAGTAGATGTATCTTAGATGGCTGCTCACAGGCTTTTAAGACTCCGGACACTACTCACCACAGTCAAATGTACAACATTTTCTTTATAGACTATGATGCCAATTGAGCTAGATGTCTCTGGAGACCATGGTCCCCAGCCCTCAGCCCAGTAGCTCGGTCTCTCAGGGTATTTGGATGTGTCTGTGAAGCTTTTACGACTTTGCCCTGGTCAAGTTGTGCTGACTTTCCCAGTATCATGTACTGTCTTACCCTTCACCAAAGTTACCACTTATCTACTGTCTGTTTAGTGTTTTTCCATCCCCACCTGTCCCCTTCCCTTAGAACTATCAAAGATTGTTTCTTTCTGTGTGGAAACATTTTCATGTATTTTTATAATAGTGCTCTCATACAGTATTTGTCCTTTTGTGATTGACTTCAGCATAATACCCTCCAGATTCATCCATGATGTGAGATGTTTCACAGATTCATCATTGTTCTTTGTCATTGCATAATATTCCATTGTATGCCTGTTGTTTCTATCTTTTTGCTATTGTGAATAATGCTGCAGTGAACATAGATGTGCATATTTCTATTTGTGTGAGGACTTTTATTTCTCTAGGATATATTCCTAGGAGTGGGATTGCTGGATCGTATGGTATTTCTATTTCTAGCTTTTTAAGGAAGCCCATATCGTTTTCTCAAATGGTTGTACCATTTTGTATTCCCACCAGCAGTGCATAAGAGTTCCATTCTCCCCACAACCTCTCCAACATTTGTTATTTTCTGGTTTTTTTTTTTTTTGATTTGCGCCAGTAATTTCGGGGTGAGATGGTATCTCTTTGTAGTTTTAATTTGCATTTCTCTAATGGCTAATGATCGCAAGCATTTCCTCATCTGTCTATGTCTCATGTTAGCTGTCTGAATGTCTTCTTTGGTGAAGCGTCTGTTCATATCCTTTGTCCATTTTTTAATTGGATTATTTGTCTTTTTATTGTAGAGGTATTGGATTTTCTTATAGATTTGAGAGATTAGAACTTTGTCGGGAATGTCATAGCCAAAATTTTTTTCCCAGTCTGTAGGTTCTCTTTTTACTCTTTTGGTGAAGTCTTTTGATGAGCATAAGTGTTTAATTTTTTGAAGATCCCATTTATCTCGCTTATCTTCTGGTGTTTGTGCATTGTTAATTATGGTTTGTTGATCCTATTTTTTCTTCCATGATATTTATAGTTGTTTGTTTTATATTTAACTCTTTGATCCATTTTGAATTAGTTTTTGTGTATGGTGTGAGGTATGGGGTCCTGTTTCATTTATTTTTTTTTACAGATGGACATCCAGTTTTGCCAACACCATTTGTTAAAAAGACTGTCTTTTCCCCATTTAATGGACTTTGGACCTTTGTCAAAGATCACATGGCCATCGGTAGATGGATTTACTTCTGAATTTTCAATTTTGTAAGGAAGTGAATCTTAAGCACAGATTTGAAAGAGCGAAGGGATGGGACTTAGTGGTGCTATATAAGAAAAAACATCTGAGACAGAATATGAGATAAACACTTTGAGACAGAGAAAGATCTTTTAAAGGAAATAATAAGCAACTGTGAAAGATACTCTATTTCATATTTAATGAATCTATTTCTGATTTTAAAAATATAATTTCAAGACTATTTCTTTTGTCTGCCTAGCACCACCACCCTACTCCTTCTTCTGGAAATAGAATTGTCCTGATTTTGGAGGAATGTTCTTCTCTTTACTCAAACCGTATTTTTCTAGTGGAGGCTGCCAATTCTAGAACTGGTCTCTTTGTCCACAAGAGCAGGCACATGACCTAGGAATCTTAGAAGAGAAACGATCCTTTTCATGATGAAGAACCTGTCAAAATCCAGGTTCTAAAAAAAAAGGCCAGGTTTTCCAGTGCAATAACTAGTTAATAGTTATTGAACACTGTTTTTGTCTCTAGTAAGACAGAAAGCTGATTCAAAGAGAAACACAGGTGACAGCTGGATGGAGAGAGAGTTCTGGTGGTGTCCCTGGTCTTGTGATCCTTGGGATTCAATTAAACCCTCGCCCTTCCTGAGGTTTTGCTACCCGGGTCAATATATTTCTTATTTTGCCCAAGCTAGTTCAAATTGGGAGTCCCTGGATAGCACAAATGGTTAAGTGCTGGACTACAAGTTGAAAGCTTGGGAGTTCAAACCCACCCAGAGACACCTCAGAAGATAGGCTTGGTGGTCTGCTTCTGAAAGGTTCCAGCCTTGAAAACTCTATGGTGCAAGTTTTACCCTGCACATATGGAGTTGCCATGAGTCGGAATCAACTCGATGGCAACTAACATCAACAGCAGTTCAAACTGGGATTTTGTCACTTGCAACCAAAAGAGTTCCTGTTTCAATAGCCTAAAGTGCCCCCTCTTCCACTTCCACAAACAGTCTTTTCCCTTGGAGAGAGCAGAAGAAAGTGATTTTGGAGTCGTGATTTGAGGTAGCCTTTCAGGACCCTCAGAGGCTCAAGTGTAAGTAGAAAAACCTCACCTTCTAGTGCCCCTCTGATAACACTGCCTGGGAAGTATTGAGGGAGTGAGGAAGGAGAATTACGTACATAAACACACGCACCTGTTGATCTTTTTTGCCAACACAATAATATTTATGGAAGGTCTATTATGTTTCAGGCACTTTCAGAAACATCTGCTCTACATTAGTCTAAGACATTAGGTTTTCAGACTGTTCCTAATTGTAGATGGGATGATACTTTTAAGACAAAAAATGTTAAATATTAGTATTTACAAAATGAGAAAGTTATAAGTAAAGATTCTGGGCACTTTTCTACACTTTCTCCAGCTTTAACCTTCGGCCATTTTTTTTTTTTTTTTTTGCTATCTTAGTAAAAGCTTATCCCAAGAAACTTGAAACAAAATTTGAAACGCAAATGCTAGTTCAGGATTATTATTTGAATGACTTGTTTCCAAAGACATTTTTGAGAAAGATTATAAAAAATGAACACAAAAATCTGAATCAAACTATGACTAAATAGCGTGACTTGCCTTGAAATTCTAGCTCTATTCGTATAAGTTTGTGTCTTCCAAAGAAGCCGCTGGAAACAAGACAGCCCAAATCTATATAAACAGACTTAAGTTTGGGAGAGCTGGGGTGTTAAAGGCATTAATTTCAGCTTTGATTATTACTTTGAAACTTGGACAAATAATGTTTGTCCAGTAATTTCTCATATATTTTTTTTCCCTCTCTTTCTTCCTGAGGGAAAATGGCTGTAACAGCTTAAAGCTCTCTTTGGAAGAAATTTCCACACTGGCAAAGGTACCAACTTTTCACTTTCCTAGTGGGTGGTCCAGCATGCAAATCCCTCAGTGACTGAGTATCTGGAGCTTGCCTGGGCCTTCTGTAAGCTGCAGTTTTTAAACATTTTTATATGTAATTTAAGATGGAAACTGTTAGGATTAACAATAGATAGTTACATTTTTCCCATTCAAAAATTTTAAGGAATTCCCAGGATATTCTGTAGAGGTAAAACTATGTCTTAGTCACAAAAACACCTATTTAAAGAAGTATTTCAACACTTCTCTCTAAAAAGAATGTTACATGCTTTCCAGAGTCTTAAGCACATCCTTTTACAGAAATAACTCTAAAAAGTTTCATATCCATAAGAAGCACTATTTAAAAAAATACTGCATCTTAAGTCTATCAAAAATTAAACTTCTTGCTCACTTTTTGAAAAAATAAAATGTAATAACCTGACTCCTCTCTTTGCTCTTCCATCTTTGTTCCTTTCTTCAGCGCTCTTCCAATGTTCTTAATTGTGATACATCTATATTTAACATGCAATTCAAAATTCATAATACATTTTTATCGTTTAAGTAATTAACTTAACCCATTGCCATCGAGTTGATTCTGACTCATAGCAACCCTATAGGACAAGTAGAACTGCCCCATAGGGTTTCCAAGGGGTGGCTGGTAGATTCGAACTGCTGACCTCTTGGTTAATAGCTGAGTAATTAACTTATTTAATATTTATTGAACACTGTTGCAAGGCTCTGTGTTAAGCACAATAAAAGATAGGAAGACAATAATTATTAAATTACGAGTTTCATACTTACGATCTCATTTAATTATGACAACAAATCTATGAAATAGGCACTGTTATTCACATCTTACAGATGAGGAACATGAGGTTCAGGGAGATTGATTAACTTGCTCAAGCTCATCCAGCTAGGAACCAGTAAAACAGAATTAAAATCTGGGATTGCTTGACCTCCAGAGGTTTTTATCTTAACCACACTATACCCTGTTCCTACGCACCACCGCAAACCCAGGTATAACACTTATGCAACTAGTCTCATGGTGGTTCTAGCTCAGGAAGACCCACATCTAAGTAAAGCAGATGTACTAACTACTACATGTAGATGAAACAATTACTATTCTCAGGAAACTTAAAATACACAGGAATACATTACGTAGGCAAATAATTAAACCTAAATTAGAATTCAGTGAGTGCCTAAGTAGTGGTACAAAGTACCATGGAAAGAATGAAGCACTCCTCGCTGGGAGGACCAGGACAGTCATCACGCTTGAGATTCCTTTTGATTTTGGCTTTAAAAGATGAACAGGGTTTTAATAGATGTGGAAAGAGAACATTTCAGGCAGAGGAAAAAAGCAAAATAAAGGCTTGATGGTAGATGTGGGATGAGTTTGGTGGACTAAGAATAATCCGGTGTGGGGAAGTAGTGGAAGACAAGGCTGGAAAGCTAAACTGTGGCTAAAATGAGGCAGACATTGAAAGCCAGGCTAAGAAGTTTGGATTTCACTGTGAAGGCAATGAGAACATGAGATTGAGGGGCTTTTTGTTTGGTTTTGGGTTTTGTTTTTAATTTTATTCTGTTTTAGGTGAATGTTTACAGCACAAATTAATTTTTCATTCAAAAATTTACACACCAATTGTTTTGTGACATTGGTTGCAATCCCTGCAATGTGTCAGCACTCTCCCCCTTTCCCTCTCCACCCAGGGTTCTTCTTGTCTGTTCGTCCAGTTTTCCTGTCCCTTCTTGCCTTCTTGTCTTTGCTTTTGGGCAGGTGTTGCCCATTTGGTCTCATACACTTGATTGAACTAAGAAGCACATTCCTCACGTGTGTTATTGTGTGTTTTATAGGCCTGTCTAATCTTTGGCTGAAAGGTGGACTTTGGGAGTGGTTTCAGTTCTGAGTTAGCAGAGTGTCCAGTGGTCATAGCCTTGGGGGTTTCTCCAGTCTCTGTCAGACCAGTAAGTTTGATATTTTTTTGGGAATTTGAATTTTGTCCTACATTTCTTCCCTGCTTTGTTCGGGACTGTCTATTTTGATCCTTGTCAGAGTTATTGGTGTTGGTAGCCAGGCACCATCTAGTGCTTCTGGGCTCAGGCTAGCAGATGCTGTGGTTCATGTGGTCCATTAGTCATTTGAACTAATGTTTTCCTTGTGTCTTTGGTTATTTTCATTCTCCTTTGCTCTGAACGTGCTGGGACCAATAGATGTATCTTAGGTAGCTACTCACAAGCTTTTAAGACCCCAGACGCTACTCACCAAAGTAGGATGTAGAAGATTTTCTTTATGAATACATTATGCCAATTGACCTAGATGTCGCCTGAGACTATGGTGCCCAGCTCTCAGCCCAGTAGTTTGGTCCCTCAAGGTCTTTGGATATGTCTAGGAAGCTTCTATGCCTTTGCCTTGGTCAAGTTGTGCTGCCTTTCCTTATATTGTATGTTGTCTTTCCCTTCACCAAAGTTAACTGATCTACTGTTTAGTTACTGATTTTCCCTCTCTACCCCTCCCCTTCCTGGTAACCGTCAAAGATTGTTTTTTTCTGTGTGTAAACCTTGTCTTGGGTTTTTATAATATTGGTCTCATACAATATTTGTCCTTTTGTGACTGGCTTATTTCACTCAGCATGATGCCCTCCAGATTCATTCCTATTGTGAGATGTTTTGCAGATTTATCATTGTTCTTTATCGGTGCATAGTATGGGATTGAAGTTTTTGAGTTGTGTAATGAATGGATAGATGCTTGAGCTTTAACAAGTTAATGTGGCAAGAATGTGTGGCCAGACAAACTGCAATAGTCAACAAGAAGTAAGCTAAAGGGTTTAAACTGAGGTTATGGTAGAAAGAAAAGAAGAGATAGAGCTGAAAGATAGCCAAAGGACTATAGTGGATGAGGGAGTTTAGGAAAAGGACAAATTCAGGTAAACTCAAGTGTCTAGTCTGTTTGACTGACAGAATTATGTGGCCGCTTGTAGAAACAGGGAAATGTCTGTTCATCTGAAGAGGAGTTTCTCAAGCTGGGTGAACCAGAAAAGGAATCATGGCAAGGTAGATAGTGAGAAATAAAATTTTGGAATCCCAGTTTCAGGAAGTCCAGATTTCCCTTACAGAGAATTCACCAACTGACATGTTCAGTCAAGACTGACCTAATTAAGAGGTCAAGTAGATAGAAATTTATTATGGTTTGTAAGGCAACCAAAAGCTGGTCAAAAACTTTTTACTTATTTTTCAACTGTATCAGAAGTTCCATATAATTAGATGCCCAAATATGGATTAAGACATTAAAAACAAAAGGTTCCCAAATTTTATTAGATTGTCCAACTTCTAGTAGATAGAAGGAGATTAAAAAAAGATTCCAATCTTGGCCTCTTGGAAGGCAGACTTAGCTAGGGTACCAATAAAGGGTCCCTGGTGGCAAGAGGAATTGGTCACCAAGAGAATTGGAGGAGGGAAATTCAGAATCTATCAATTAATTTATTAACTTATTTACCAATTAACAAATATTTGCTGAGGATCTACTGGGCACAAGGCATCTAGCTAAGTCCAATGTGAGAAAACAACAACAAAAAACCATTCTCTCTATTCTTACAGAGTTCAGTGGGCAAAGGATAATCAACTTATCCTATCTCATAATTTTTCCAAAGGCTGGTATTTTGAGTAAATCTCTAGCAATCAAATTATATGTTTTAGATTCCTAAATCAGAAAATTTATAACATTGTAATCTTTGGTGCTCATTTCTAGGGTTTTGTCAGTCTAACTAATTCAGGCTTTCAAAACATAGATTTCCTGATGAAGTTGGAGTTGCCCACTGCTTAGCCTACTATATTATCATGGTGCATGGGAGAATTTGACCTCTATATCTGGCATAAAATGAATTTGATGTATTTGTCATTCCTATGATGGCTCGTATGAAGAAATATGTATGTATTTTATCAACTTTAAAAATGTACATAGGCCTAGAGACACAGATGTTTAGCAATATTTTTATCAATAAATTTGGTTTTTAAAACCCAATAACTTAGCATATTTATCAGTAATTCAAAGTGGGGGAGTGTTGTTGATGTGACAGAATTGAAATTCAGATGGAACAGAATAGGTTGGAATACAGGACTGAAACTACAATTAGAATTTAATAAAAGATATGTGTTATGGATTGAATTGTGTCCCCCCCGAAAATGTGTGCCATCTTGGCTAGGCCATGATTCCCAGTATTGTGTGACTGTCCACCATTTTGTCATCTGATGTGATTTTCCTATATGTTGTAAATTCTACCTCTATAATGTTATGTTGTACATAAGGTTGATATGACTCAGAATCAACCGACAGCACCTAACAACAGTATGATGTTAATGAGGCAGGATTAGTGGTAGTTACATTAATGAGGCAGGACTCAGTCTACAAGATTAGGTTGTATCTTGAGTCAATCTCTTTTGAGATACAAAAGAGAGAAGCAAGCAGAGAGACAGAGGGATCTCATACCACCAAGAAAGTAGTGCCAGAAGCAGAGCATGTTCTTTGGACCCGGAGTCCCTGTGCTCAGAAGCTCCTAGACCAGGCGAAGACTGATGACAAGGACCTTCCTCCAGAGCTGACACAGAGAGAAAAACTTCCCTTACACGTGGCACCCTGAATTTGGACTTCTAGCCTCCTAGACTGGGAGAGAATAAATTTTTCTTTGTTAAAGCCATCCACTTATGGTATTTGTGTTATAGGGGCACTAAGGTAACTAAGACAATATGGTTACTTTTTAGGTTTAAAAAAATCAGTAAATACCAAAAGAGAGAAAGCTAGCTTAATAGAGGTGCCTAATAATTAAAATATCAGGGAATTTAGTAGATGTGGTAGTCATCTTCCTAGATGAGCTTCAATGATTCCAGATTCTTATAATCCACATTCTCTTGCAGTTCCCTCCTGCAGTGAATGAGGTTGGCCTACGTAGCTAATAAGATATTGTGGAAATGATGATGTATGACTTCCAAGGCTAGGAAATAAAAGATATAGCAGCTTCTGCCTTGCTCTTTCTTAGATCACTTTGTCTGGGGGAAGTAGCTGCCATGTAAAGAGGACACTTAGGCAGCCCTTTGGAGAGGTTAATGTGGTGAGGAACTGAGGCTGCTTGCCAGTAGTCAGCATGAACTTGTCAGCCATGTGAGGGAGCATCTTGGAAGCAGACTCTACAGCCTCACTCAAATTTTCGTATGGCTGCAGCCCCAGCCAACATCTTGACTCTAACCTCATGAAAGATTCTGAGCCAGAACCGTTTATCTAAGCTACTCCCAAATTTCTGACCCACAGAAGCTGTAAAATAATAAATATTTGTTGTTATTTCAAGCCACTAAGTCTTGAGGTAATTTGTTGTATAATAGATAACTAATATATCTAGAAGTGGGCTGCTGCCATTATAGATCCTAAACATGTGGGAATCAGGAAGTGACATAAACTAAAAGGACTTTGAAGAGAGTGTTTGTGGAGGCCAAAACTGTCTTGAACAGACTGTTATTAAAAGATTTATGGCCTTTGAGGAGGCACCTGGTAAGGAAAATGTTATTGGAAATTAGAGGAACAGGAATACTTTTAATATAATGGCAGAAAGTTTAGCAACACTGTCACCTGCAGTAATTTGGAAAGTAAAAAATGTATCTACTAAACTGGATAATCTGGTTAAGAGATTTCCAGTCAGGGTGTTGAAGGTGGTGACTGGATTATTCTTGTGTTTTGTTTTGTTTTTTTAATTGTAAAATGTGACAGGAATGAGAGATAAGCTAAGGAAGTATTGTTAAACCAAAGAAGCAAAGCCATATTGGACTTGAAAACTTACAGCCTCACAAGATGGAAAACAATGCTAAAATAAAGAAATGGCTTCTAGGTAAAAATCAAATCCAGGCACTGCCAGGAAATCATGGTATAAAAATGAAACTGAGCATATGGTTGCAAAATCCTTAGCCCTAAAAAGAACTAAGGTCACATTTCAAAGGTCTGTTCAGTCAGACACTAGGGCTTCCAAGAAGCCTAAGGCTATTGTCCCTCAGTTATCTTAACAGAAGCCCAAAGTAAAGAAATGCTTATCTCAAACATATTTTTAGATGTGGCTTTTGTATAACGGAGTGAACCCCAGTAAGACTCACAGGAGACCCACAATGCTTTTAAGAGAATTATATAGTCAGAAATACTAGCTTGGACTGAAAGGAACAGAGATAGTACCAAAAGAAAAAAGAAAAAGGGGGGGGGGTCTTTGGACCTCCAAACTTCCATGGACAGGAACCAGACTATTAAACTATGCAGTTACAAACACAGGCTACCTTTCATGGAAAAAGAAATTGACTCAGAGGGAAGAACCAACAGCCCAAAATTCAGAGCCAATAGTCGTGGAAAATCATTCCTAGCAAGCAGTAGGAATGACTTCTAGTGAAGGAACTTCCACTATTTGCCTATCTGGATTTCATAATTACTACAGACCAGTGACTCCTGTATGCCTCTTGTTTTTTTCCCCTTTGAACAGGAATGCCCATAGTGGTTATGCAATGTCTATAGTGGTTATGCTATTTTTGTCCCACCATTTTATTTGGGTCTATGTGGGGCAGATATCTTGTCTCTTTAGTTCACAGATCTTTATATCAAGGAATTGTACTCAAGGAGTTACACTCAAAGAAACTGTATGAGATAATATATACTTGTTGTTTTAAGCCACTAAATTTTGGGGTAATTTGTTACACAGCAATAACTAATAGAGTAAATTACAATCTCAGTATGAGACAGTAGTATAAAATGACTGCTTAAAAATGTTAGGTGTTTTTAGGCTCCATGAATTGGATAAATGTTCCACGTCGATTATGGTAATAGTCCACTTCTAGACTTATATCAATTCAGGATATTGTATATAGTTTGAGTCATGTATTTTGAAAGGCATTAGCAAAGACATTGAAAGTGCTAACAGACTAACTATCAGGATAATGAAGACTTCACAGCTTGAGACAACTGTTGATGTTGAGCTTTAGTAGACTTTAGGGTGGCATGGTATCTGTTTCATGTACTTAAAGCAGTAGCACAAGGAGGATGTAAGTTCCTGAGTTCCTTCAAAGGGAATAAAAAGAACAAAAGAACAAAAGTTATAGAATGGTAGATTTCAACTCAACATATGGAAGCATTTTTTGATGTTTTAAATTTTCTAACAAAAGAATAATATCCTCACTGGAAGAACTGAAACATAGGCTGGTTTAAACCAAAAACCAAACCCACTGCCGTTGAGTCGATTCCAACTCATAGGGATCTTATAGGACAGAGTAGAACTGCCCCATAGGGTTTCCAAGGCTGTACCTCTTTTTTTTTTCTTTGTACTTTAGATGAAGTTTACAGAGCAAACTAGTTTCTCATTAAACAGTTAGTACACATACTGTTTTATGACATTGGTTAACAACCCCACAACATGTCAACACTCTCCCTTCTCAACCGTGGGTTCCCTATTGCCAGCTTTCCTGTCCCCTCCTGCCTTCTAGTCCTTACCTCTGGGTTGTTGTGCTCCTTTAGTCTCGTTTTGTTTTATGGACCTGTCTAATCTTTGGCTGAAGGGTGAACCTCAGGAGTGACTTCATTACTGAGCTAAAAGGGTGTCCAGGGGCCATATCCTTGGGGTTTCTCCAGTCTCTGTCAGGCCACTGAGTCTGGTCTTCTTTTGTGAGTTAGAATTTTGTTCTACATTTTTCTCCAGCTCTATCTAGGACCCTCTATTGTGATCTCTGTCAGAGCAGTCAGTGATGGTAGCTGGGCACCATATAGTTGTACTGGACTCAGTCTGGTGGAGGCCGTGATAGATGTGGTCCATTAGTCTTTTGGACTAATCTTTCCCTTGTACCTTTAGTTTTCTTCATTCTTGCTCCTGAAGGGGTGAGACCAGTGGAATATCTTAGATGACCACTCACAGGCTTTTAAGACCCCAGACGCTACTCACCAAAGTAGAATGTAGAACATCTTCTTTATAAAATATATTATGCTAATTGAGCTAGATGTCTCCCGAGACCATTGTCTCCACAGACCTCAGCCCAGCAATTCGGTCCCTCAGGGAGTTTGGGTGTATCTGTGGAGCTTCCATGACCTTGCCTAGTACAAGTTGTGCTGGCTTCCCCAGCATTGTGTACTGTCTTACCCTTCACCAGAGTTAACCATTTTTCTATTGTCTACTTAGTGTTTTTCGATTTCCACCTCTCCCCTCCCTCGTAATCATCAAAGATTGTTTGTTTTTGTGTGTAAACCTTCTCGTGAGTTTTTACAGTAGTAATCTTAAACAATATTTGTCCTTTTGCGATCGACTTATTTCACTCAGTATAATGCCCTCAACATATGGTCTTTTCCCTCCAGTTCATCCAGGTTATGAGATGTTTCGCAGATTCATCATTGTTCTTTATTGTTGTATAATACTCCATTGTGTGTATGTACCATAGTTTGTTTATCCAGTCATCTGTTGATGGGCATCTAGGTTGTTTCCATCGTTTTGCTATTATGAACAATGCTGCCGTGAACATGGGTGTGCATATGTCCATTCAAGTGACGACTCTTATTTCTCTAGGATATATTCCTAGGAGTGGGATTGCTGGACCGAATGGTATGCTATTTCTAGCTTTCTGAGGAAGAGCCATATCATTTTCCAAAATGGTTGTATCATTTTGCATTCCCACCAGCAGTGCGTAAGAGTTCCGATCTCCCCTCAGCCCCTCCAACATTTGCTATTTCCTGTTTTTTGATTCGTGCCAGTAATGCTGGGATGAGATGTGTCTCTTTGTGGTTTTGATTTGCATTTCTCTAATGGCTAGTGATCGCAAGCATTTCCTCTTGTGTCTATTGGCCACTTGAAGGTCTTCTTTGGTGAAGTGTCTTTTCATTTCCTTTGCCCATTTTTAAATTGGATTATATGTCTTTTTGTTGTAGCGGTGTTGGATTTTCCTATAGATTTTACATATTAGACCTTTGTCTGATTTTTAATAGCCAAATTTTTTTTCCCAGTCTGTAGGTTCTCTTTTTACTCTTTTGGTGCAGTCTGTTGATGAGCATAAGTGTTTAATTTTTAGAAGATCTCAGTTATCTAGGTTATCTTCTGGAGTTTGTGTGGTGTTGGTTATGGTTTGTAGTCTGTTAATGCCATGTATTAGGGCCTGTAGTGTTGATCCTATATTTTCTTCTACGAACTTTATACTTCGGGCTTTATATTTAAGTCTTTGATCCATTTTGAATTAGTTTTTGTGTATGGTGTGATGTATGGGTCCTGTTTCATGTTTTTGCAGATGGACATCCAGTTTTGCCAGCACCATTTGTTAAAAAGACTATCTTTTCCCCCATTTGATGGACTTTGGGCCCTCCAAGACTGTAAATGTTTATGGAAGCAGACTGCATATCTTTCTCCTGTGGAGCTGCTGGTGGGTTCAAACTGCCAACCTTTTGGTTAGCAGCAGAATGCTTTAACCACTGTGCCACCAGGGCTCTTTTCTTTAAGGCAGGCTATCACCTCTCAAAATGTAGTACAAAACAATCCTGGACTGGGTTATTGGACAAACTTTGCAGAATGGCCTCAAGGCTGCTTTCTAATCCCATCTAAGATACATTATTCATTCATCTGCAACAATAGCAGATTTATAGGGACTCATCTACACAAACCTTTACGATCTTATAGAAGTATCATCTTAGGTGACACAGTGGACTCTCTGCAGATTCCTGGAATATAATTAGTGTTTTCCCGTTAAGGAGCAACTGGAAACAAAGTACAAAGACAGCTACGGAAGGAAAATAACTCTTAGTCTCCTTGTTTGTTCTAATGATTTTTTTTTTAAAAGGCTTCTCTGGAATAGATGTTGTATTTTCTAAAGCTAAGATTGAGATTCAGCTTTGGCTTAATTTTAAAGCCTGAACACTGTGGACTATAATGATTTATAAGATTTAAATATAACCTTGCATAACACAAGGTACAAAGAAGGTAAGTATAAATAATTTTCTCCACTGGGAATCTTTTCATTGTCTACTGTCCGAAGCCCATCTAGAGGGTCCATTACGTGGTAAACATGTAATGGGTAAACTTTCAATCAGCTAACAAAAGACACATAATTGTTGATGACAGAATTGGGAAAAGAACTGAGGATTCTTAATTCTCAATATAATATTCACAATTTGGGGGCCTCTTAAGAGATGCATTAATTATTTTTCTTAAACAAACAAACAAAAAAAACATAGAAGATGAGCTGTTGTATTTATCCTTAAAAATAACTTAAGAATTATTATTAGGATAATATTTGTAATTATAAGAACAACAGTATATCTGCAACATTTTATTCGATAATTTTGTACAATGCAATAAATTTTTTAAACAGAAATATGGAAAATAAACCACTGTCTTTTACCAATTGTCTCTGAAGTTTAAGTAAAGAATCCTAGTTTTATAATTTATAATTAATGGTTAATATTTATGTAGAACACATATGAATGTTATGCAAATAATGATTATTATCTATTGTGCTTTGAAGATAGTCTGATAATTGTGAAATATTTTTTAAAGCCTCATTTTTCAAATTTATTAAGACATTAATCACATTTTCACTAGAATAATGCGTATTAAAATGCCAACTTTAAGTCTGAAATAAATATATATATTTTTTGACATTACACAGAGCCTTAGTCCTCTGAGCTTTTCCCCAAGAGACTGGCCCATAAAAAGCTTATTCTTAAATACGTCTGAGAAAAATCTGATGTTCACGATCTTTACTTATCATTGTTCCTCCAGGCTAAGTCGCCCAAGTTCTTTTTCTATCATTATTTTCATTTTACATTACTAATATAGATTAAGTAGAAGAAATATGTAAGATAAAGTATTCATAAATACATCAACATTGTAACATGGATACTTGCCTTTCAAAATCCTAGCATGCCAACATTTTTAGATTGTAGTTCAAGCTTCTTAAGTTCTTTGCTTTATAACTGAGGAGGAATGTCTGTTTTTTTTTTAATTCTTACAAAACATATTCCTAGCCAATGAGCCTATTCCAGTCCCTGGGATTCACTAGGATTAACATTTATAAACTGCAGATACACAGAACCCAGCACCAAGGGATTTCCAAATAAGTATAAATTTGTTTTCCTTTTGGTGGTAAAATGAGGCAATCTTAACCATCATTAAGGAGAGTGAGGAACTCTTATTTCCAACATATACCGCAAGTGAATTCAGCTCCTTTAAACACTGAATTGGTCTGGGTTTAGAATTGAGAAAATTTATAAGAAAGAATATTTTTGATAAGGAGCTCTGATGTTGCAGTGGTTAAGCTCTCTGCTGCTAACTAAAAGGTCAGTGGTTTGAACCCACCAGCCACTCTGCAGGAGAAAGATGTGGCAATCAACCTTGGAAACTCTATGGGGCAGTTCTACTCTGTCCTATAGGGTCACTATGAGTCGGAATCCACTCTACAGCAATGGTTTTTTGTTTTGTTTTGTTTTTTTATGATAGTGACAAAAGTATCTGCTTTTCATATTGGATGACTATTTGTGAGTGACTCAATTTTAAATCTACTACGTGTCTGTTAATTTGTCTGTGGTGGCTTGCCTGTTGCTGTGATACTGGAAGCTTTGCCACCTGTATTTCAAATACCATCAGGGTCACCCTTGGTGGACAGGTTTCATCTGAGCTTCCAGACTAAGACAGACTAGGAAGAAGGACCTGGAAGTGTACTTCTGAAAAAATTTGCAAGTGAAAACCTTATGAATAGCAGTGGAACATTGTCTGATATAGTGCCAGAAGATGAGCCCCTCAGGTTGGAAGGCACTCAAAAAATACAACTGGGGAAGAGCTGCCTCCTCAAAATAGAGTCAACATTAATCATGTGGATAGAGTCAAACTTTCTGGACCTTCATTTGCTGATGTGGCACGACTCAAAATGAGAAGAAACAGCTGCAAACATCCATTAATACTCAGGATGTGGAATGTAAGAAGTATGAATCTAGGAAAATCGGAAGTGGTCAAATGAACCAGTAAGCAACATCATGATAAATGGAGAAAATATTGAAGTTGTAAATGATTTCACTTTACTTGGATCCACAATCAATGCCCATGGAAGCAGCAGTCAAGAAGTTAAACAATACATTGCATTGGGCAAGTCTTCTGCAAAAGACCCCTTTAAAGTGTTAAACAGCAAAGATGTCACTTTAAGGACTAAGTGCACCTGACCCAAACTGAGGTGTTTTCAATCGCTTCATATGCATGTGAAAGCTGAACAATGAATAAGGAAGATCAAAGAATTGATGCCTTTGAATTATGGTGCTGGTGAAGAATATATTGAATATATGGTGGACTGCCAGAATAACAAATCTGTCTTGGAAGAAGTACAGCCAGAATGCTCCTTAGAAGCAAGGGTGGCAATACTTTGTCTCACATACTTTGACGTGTTATCAGGAGACCAGTCCCTGGAGAAGAACATCATGCTTGGTAAAGTAGAGGGTCATCGAAAAAGAGGAAGACCCTCAATGAGACGAACTGACACAGTGGCTGCAACAATAGGTTCAAACACAACGATTGTGAGGCTGGCACAGGACCAGGTAGTGTTTCGTTCCGTTGTACATAGGGTTGCTATGAGTTGGAACCGACTCGACAGCACCTAACAACAACAGCAATTTTAAATATTTAAAATACTGAAAAATTAGTGTATTTCATTCCCTTCGTAGAAAGATTGAGGGCTTTTTAATTCTCAAGCCACAATTAAACTAACCAAGTTTAAAGGCTAAGTTTTAAGGACATTATTGTATAAACTAAGTAAAATTGTCAGAATATTTTTTAATATTGAATATAATTTTAAAAATTGTTATATACTTACTTTTGTAATGGAAGTTAACATCTCATAATTTTAAAAGAAAATATATTTTTAAATGCAGAATGAATGGACTTCTATCATTTCTGTAAGTCATATATCAATATCAAAATATCTCATCATTATTGGTATTTAGAGCACTTAGGAAAGTCCAACTATTCTTTCTCTTTAACCATAGCTTAAAATGAGTTTTCACAGTGTTCAACACAACAGAAAATCAATCCATCCCAACTCGTGCACTCCTTAGTTATGGTTTTTCCTTTGCGACTCTGATATTTACACTTGAACTCATAGTACACGCAACATTTGAACTGATACTCTCAGTGCAACAAAGGATTTGCATTTCATATTTTGCCATATAATTTCGTAGACACTTTAATACTATACATCATTACATACTACATTAGTATTATTTTATATACATAAAAGTCTATGGTTTACTTAGTGTATTAGAGCAGTGTAGAAATAATATTTTAGATGGTGCAGTGGGGAATAGAAAGGAGAGAGATTTAGTGTGGAATAAACTATCAACCAGGGATTCATTGATCACCTACGTCTTTTTTCATCCCTTCCTAGTGAAAATAAGTTCAAAACCATTAGTTTCATGGCACAAGTACTCAGATTGCATTTTTTTTTTTTTTTTGAGAAGGATGTTAGGGAAAACAGTTTGGGGAATGCAATTTGGAGAACATCTGGCTTATCCACATAAAAATAAATAGTAGTAAATACTTGACTTGGAGCTGCCAGAGTTGACAATTTATATTCTAAACATGTCTCATATATTTGAAGACTCTTAAACTTTTCTTTAAACTCCCTGCACTTATCATGATTTCCCGGTGATAAAAAAGGAGAAATAGCACTTCTTTAGCTAAAGGATTTGAGGTAGTTTCTAAATATATAGTGTTTTAACATAAAGGTAATAAAATTTTTGGAGAACGATTTTATTTTAAAAGAATCACTAAATTGTGAGATGAGTTGGATCTTATTTATATCTTTGTATCCTCAGATCCTAACAGTATCTGGCAAAAAGTAGAAACTCACTAATGTATTGAATGAATTATTTCCCAAATAGAAATATTTTGTATTATTAAATTAATATCTTTTGCATTATTAAATTTGGCATATAATTCAAATTTTACTTTATTTTTAAGGGTCAACTCTATATCATAAAAACTATTTGACAGGTATTCAAAACTTAATACAATTAAGCATAATTGCAAATATGCTATTTGTTAATACCATATTACTTTTTGCTTAAACAATGTTTTCCTAGCTATCATTCTGAGTACTAAAATACATCAAATAGAATGCAAATCTAAATGAATTTGTGAGGTTAAGTCATGAACAGCTAAAAACAGGAGTGTACAGCAGAAGTGAACAGGTCTGAGCATCTGTCACTCGTTTTATTAACTCGAATAAGTATCTTTATTCAATCGCGTCTAGAGTTTATTTGCATTTATACCAGACACTTGGAAACTAGCTATTGTTACTGATTGTTGTTGAACTTTTAATGGATGAGATGCTGTGCCAATTTTAGTGGACAGTAATTTCTTGCCTACAAGTACAAATGTGTGAAAATTAAAACAAAATGGAGATGTTGATAGAAGTTCATTTCGAAGTATCACTATCTTGCACTTATTCCATCATAAGTTTTCAGTTCTCTTTTTCTCCTCAGATGTTTTAAGCAACCTCTAAAAGACTCTTGAAATGACAGTACGTTTTCACTGAGTTGTCTCTCATGAATTCTGTGTATTTTTTGTATTCAAATTATGTTAAATTTCCAGATCCACTCTAGGTCTCCTAACCATATAGCGCTAAGTAATACCAATTGAGGAAAAAGAATTGCTCCCTCTAGTGAATTCACAATATTATTTCACTTCTTGGCACTGTGACACTGAGTAATTTAATAAATGATGATTATTATGTTGATGATAGTGGTCTGGCCTACTTTTGTGATATTCAATTGTAATGTTTTGTGCTTGAATATAGAGAAGTTTTATGATTGATTAGTTCTGCCTACTGAATTTTCTAGAACAGTGCATTTAATAACTTTTTAGTGGTGACACAGAAAATTTATTTCTAAAATTCTTCAGATTATTTAATTTTGAGACACACTTGGTACCACGTTATTTTGAGGACTATGGGCAAGTTGACATTTGCAAAATAAAGAGAATTAAAGCAATTGTCCTAATAATTAAGAGTGTGCTGGTAGAAATGAGCTTAATTGGAAATCGAACTGTAATCATAATGCCTATCTTTGCTATGATTACCATATACCTCAGGAAAAGTAGACATTATCATGCTTATTCTGGTCTATTTGTCAGAAATGTAATGATTAAGATACAGAAGAAAAATATTTTAAATTCTTAGAGTTTCATTTAAATTTCTATTACAATATCTGAATACAAAATAAAATAGTAGCGCTGCTGGGAAAGGAAGAGCATGATCTAATTCTCCATTTGTGTGTTAATGCAGACCAGGACTTAAAATAATTCATTTTAAATCACAGGTAGGAGAAACTAAAATTGAGAAATTATCCAGGTGATTGCATTTATAAAGACGATTAACTTAAATGTAACAATATAATGAGTAAAACAAAACAAAATCAGCCAGGGGACTCACTTTTCCTTATAAGCAGAATTCCCTTTTCTGGGGAATTTGTATTGCCTGGATAATTCTGCAGTCCACCACTTCGCCTGAATAGGCAAAATCTTGTTACAATGTCATTTCAGCTAATGTAGCAGACGGCTGGGGTTACCAGTCCCATCAAGTTACTGTTTTTTTGTTTCAATAATAATAGAGTAATTCCATCAAGTTTCATGGGGTTTTCACCTTCCAAGTGCTTAGCAAACATTAATTCACTATTGCAGTACTCCTTCGAGGAGGTAGGGATTTTTAATAAGTAAGATATAATAAAATATAATCTAGATTAATTTATTTGAAAGCATGTGTGACAGACAAGCAGAGAAACTCTAAAAAATTAAATGATTATATTAATTATATGAAATAAGTTAATATTGCTGTATTGTTCATTCTCCCTTGAAGAAATTTGAGGAGGAACTCGTGAGAGGGGCTAATGGGAGTAAGGGCCTGCCAAGGCTTTAAAAAAAAAAAAAAATCCCAATCTCCTTTTTCAACTGAAAGAACAATTACCAATATATCCAAAGAAACTCGACCAAGTTCAAGCAAGGTGGACCCTCGCCCCAGGAACCTCGGCCCCGCCCGGTCCTTCCCGAGGTTCGTGGGACGCCCAAGTGCTGGGCAGGCGGGGGGCGCCCCTCGGCGGGTCCTGCCACCCCCACCATCTCCTGGATCCCTAGAGGGAAGGATGGCGCAAGAGGACCCACTTAGTTCCTGCGCGGGGTCAGGCTGATGCACGTTTTCCCGAGCCTGCCTTCCATTACTCCAGGAGCGAGCGCGCCATTTGTCTTGAGTAAAGAAGCCCTGGTGGCGCAGTGGTTAAGCACTCGGCTGCCAACCGTAAGGTTATTGTGCTCCGGGAGAAGGATGTGGCAGTCTGCTTCCCTAAAGATTACAGCCTTGGAAACCCTATGGGGCAGTTCTAGTCTGTCCTGTAGGGTCGCTACGAGTGAGAATTCGACGTCAGAAGATCTGTTTTGTTTTTTGGTTTTTTGGTTTTTTTAAAGAAGTCTACAGCTTCGTCGTCGTCCTTAGCTCCTGTTGCAAGGTGGACTGGAGGAGGAACTGCCCCGAAGCAGACCACACCCGTTGCCGTCCAGTCGATTCCGACTCCTAGCGACCCTTTAGGGCAGAGTAGAACTGCCCCCATAGGGTTTCCAAGGAGCGGCCGGCGGATTCGAACTACCAGCCTTTTGGTTAGCAGCCGAGCTCTTAACCACTGCGCCAGGAGGGTTTCATTGCCCAGAAGCAGAGGGAGGCCTGAGATCTTGCGGAAGAGGCCGACCTTGAGGCCTGGGTGACGGTGAAGGGGACTGCAGTCTCCCCGGCTGGGAGGGCGAAGGCACAGGTCCTGCGCGGCTTCCGAAAGGCGCCCCGCGCCCAGCCCGCGCCCCGCGCCCGGGTCGGGCCTCGCCCGCTATCCCTGTCTCGCCCGCCTTGCGCTCTTAACTCTGCGCAACCCCAGCCTGGGCTAGGGCGAGGAAGGAGGGGAGAGAGCGATCCTCTGAGGCTCTTGAGAACGGGGGAGGCTGTTCAGGCACATCGACGCGAGGTTTACAGCCTTTACTCTTCCACGCGTTCCCAGATAGTGGGGCCTGATTGAACGGGGGAGGCGATGGAGGGAAAGTAACTTGGCCTCTCGTGGGGTGACTTGGTTATCCCGGAGAACGGTGCTTTTCTCTGGATTCCCAGCTCGCGTTACAACTCTCCGTGGTTTTCCCCCCTGGCGCTGTCCTCTGTGGAAACTTAAACGATGTCTGCCCCCACCCCACACCCCCGCCCGTTGTTCAGAAAGCTTTCTGTTTGTTCTGTAGACAGTATGCAATGTTGGAGGTTGTTTGCAACATAGCAGTACGACTGTCATTATAGGCAAACCTCACATCCCAGCACTGCTTGTTGAGTTTTTATCCAAAAATAAGTGTCTTTGTAGCAATAATTGAAGAGAAAGAAGATTTCATGTATTTATTCCTTCTTAATTTCATGAATAGTAGGAAAACTAGAGCTTGGAGGAGTATGTTTGAGATTCGAGGAGGGAGATATGCAGGTGTATAAAAGAAGAAGACATTTATTTGGCGTTCCCAGTTCCTTTCTTGTACTGTTGGAGAAAGGGGCCTCTTTTGAAAAGATGAAATGGTATTTAGGGAAGCTCCTTGTTTCTGAGGTAGAGAAGATACGCCTATTTTCCTTGGAGTATTTCTACTTTTAGTCACTAGTCATTTGGGGAAATAGAAAAGGCCAAGTGAGAGGTGGATTTCAGTTCATTAAACATACCTCTCCATTTAAGTTTTAACCAATCCTTTCATTCCTTAAAATAAAATACCCCCCTCCATGATTCAGATAATAGCACATTCCATTAATAGCCTATCTCTGTCTACAAAGAATTTGAGGTGGCTTTTAAAATTACATATAAACCAAACCAAACCCATTGCTGGGAGTTGATTCCGACTCGTAGTGACCCTATAGGACAGAGCAGAACTGCCCCATAGGGTTTCCAAGGCTGTAATCTTTAGGGAAGCAGACTACCACATCTTTCTCCCATGGAGCAGCTGGTGGGTTCCAACTGCCGACCTTTTGGTTAGCAGCCCAGCGCTTAACCACTGCACCACCAGGGCTCCTTAAAACTACATGTAAATAGATACGTATATTTGTCCCATCCTGTCTGGAGCAGAAGAGAATGAAACAAAACAAAGCAAAGACCCAGCAGGGCCGGATTACCCAATAAGCAAGGTATGCACAGGCCAGTTATGCCTTCCCACCAGTCTGCAGTACACAATTTCACCTGTTCCCCACCATTTTGAAGACGTGGTGAAACCCATGGGAAATTGCTCACCATAGATAAACAAGTAAATACAATAAAACCCATGTGTACCTTGCTCAATGCAAGCCAGTGCATACTGTCCTTACTGGTTAATCTGCCCCTGGACACAAGGAAAATATTTCAAGGAAAAGGACTAAGGGACCCCATGAACCATAGCCTCCACCAGCCTTAGCCCAGAAGAACTAGATGGTGCCTGGCTACCCCCACTGACAGCTCTGACAGAGATCACAATGGAGGGTCCCAGATAGAGCGGGAGAAAAATGCAGAACAGAATTCAAATTCACAAAAAAAGACCAGACTTTCTGGTCTGACAGAGACTAGAGGAGCCCCTGAGACTTGGCTCCAGACGCCCTGCTAACTCAGAACTGAAGCCACTCCCGAAGCCCACCTTTCAGCCAAAGATAAGACAGGGCGTATAAAACAAACAACCCATATGAGGAACATGCTTCTTAGCTCGATCAAGTATACAAGACCAAATGGACAACGTGTGCCCAAAAGCAAAGATGAGAAGGCAGGAAGGAACAGGGAAACTGGATGAATGGACGTGGGGAACCCGGGGTGGGAAGGGGACGAGTGCTGACACATTGTGGGATTGCAACCAATGTCACAAAACAATTTGTGTATAAATTTTTGAATGAGAAACTAATTTGCACTGGAATTTCACCTAAAGCACAAGAAAATTTTGAAAACTACACTTAAATATATGTGTGTGTGTGTGTGTGTGTGTATATATAGTATCAGTATTAAGGACACTCAAGATGGGGTGAAATTATGAACAATTACTAAATTTGATTAACAAATTTGGCTCTGAGCTTCCTCAAGTTCCTTGAATGAAATACACTTTTGCTCAGAGCAAAGTAAAATAAATAGAAGGCATTTTGTTTTTGCAATACCACTTGGTCAAATTCTTAATCGGCCACTAGAGGCTGCTCTTAATTCTTGGTATGTGAGGACTAATCTAAGAAGAGAGTTTTTTTCTCCTCAGCAAGGATCGAGAAATTACTAAGGAAAATTGCATTGCTTCGCTATTCCCATTTTGATGTGTTTTTCCCACTAACAATTCTTTTCTTTTCTTTTTTGGCGTGGAGTGTCAGTTCTCTTTGATTTTGTTGGTGTCCAAATAAAAGATAAACGCACTTTTGGTTTTGGCTTACTCTTTTGTATTTCAACACAGCATATATATAGTCCTGGGGTATTTTGGGTTGCTGTTACCGAATTCCTTTTTACAATTAGACATAAAACCCACTTTTCATTAATGCGTTGTGATGGTTAATGTTATGTGTCAGCTTGGCTCGGCTATGATTCTTAGTGGTATGGCAGACACTGTCAATCACCTCCCATTTTGTGATCTGAAGTGAGCAACCAATTAATTGAAAGAGGAGTTTCCTTGGGGTTGTGATCTATCTTCAGTATGTAAGTGGATGTTCTGGCAAAGCTTGCTCTCTTTCTTGACCCCGCACCCTTCTCATCACCTGAACTCTGATTCTTGGGAAGTAAGCCTGCAGAAGTCTCTGGCCTGCCACCTGACCTGCAGATTTTGAATTTGCCAACCCCCCAAACCCTGTAAACCGGCAGAGGCCTCCAGACTGTCACCTGATCTGCAGATTTTGGGTTTGTCAGCCCCGGAAACCACGTGAGCCAGGAGCGGTCTTCAGCCTGTTGCTTGATCCATGGATTTGGGATTTGCCAGCCCCCACAATTGCTTGAGCCATTTCCTCACAATTGTGTGAGTCATTTCCTTGCAGTAAAATTCTTTCTATATGTTTCTATATGTACTTCACTGATTTGTTCCTCTAGAGAACCCAGACCAAGACAGGCACAATTCGTAACCAACATGCATTGTGTCTATCACTTTTCTTATTAACCACCGTAGTGAATTAAATGGTCGTTCTCTTTTCCCCAGTTTATTTTTAATAAAATAAGGGATATTCGTAAAGACTCTTCAAATAGGCAGAATATAATTAGATCTCAAGTAAGCAGATAACGGTTGAAACACAAGGTGAAGATTTATGAAAAGTTCCAATAGCCGACAGAGGCTTTGTCTCTTACCAGAGGCATATTGCATTCAAAATAGTTTAATTTCTGACAAGTGATGCCCACCTCTTAAGTATCAGATGCCAAAGTATTAATCTACAACATGAGATTTAAAATAAACATTCAGCCTTCTACATAATATGCAAGTCCTGCCCTTTTTAAATTCCAAATCTCACTGTAACTGGCCAAGGGGACAGATCCTAACATTTACAAAGCTCCTGCTATGTGCCAGTTATTCTAGTAGGTGTTCTATGTATAGTTACCGCATTTAATTTTCACAACAATCCTATGAAGTAGATGGTATCACCTTCTTAAAATGAAGCAATAGGCTTAGTAAAGTTAAAAGTAACTTGCTCAGCATCCTACTGCTACCAAAGGGGGAAGCTGAGATCAGATCTGATCTATTTGATGCCAAAGCCCATCTTCTTTCTATTGCATTACACTAGAAATTTGGGGAGGACAAGGGTCCTATTGAGGAACCATTAATTCATTTGATAAATAGTTATTGAATTTTGTTTTTATCAACTAAAATTCATACTTTACTTGGATTTCCTTAGTTTTTACCTAATGTCCTTTTTCTATTCCAGGACCCCGTCTTAGATACCACATTACATTAATTGTTATTTGTCCTTAGGTTCCTATTGGCTCTGCTAGTTTCCCAGACTTCGTTTTTAACGACCTGGGCAGTTTGGAGCACTGGTCAGGTATTTTATAGAATGTTCCTCACTTGGGATTTCTGATGTTTTTCTCATGGTTAGATCAGGGCTAAGGGTTTTTGGGAGGAAGACCACAGAGATAAAGTGCTATCCTCATCACTGCATATGAAGGGTACACTCTATCGATATGATATGTCACTGTTGATGTTTACTTTGAACACCTGGCTGAGGTAGTGTTTGTCAGATTTTTCTACTTTAAAATTACTCTTTTTTCTCTCTTTCCATATGTAATCTTTGGGAGGAAGTCACTGTGTGCAGTCAGTCACTCTTGAGAAGAGCTATGCTTCACCTCCTCAAGGGCAGAGTATAGACATGAAGTATTTGGACTTCTACACAGGACATTTGAGTATTTCCCCCTATTTCTTTTTGACTCGGTTATTTATTTATTTCACTATGTACTGATGGATATTTATTTTATGTTTTGCGTTATAATCCAATATTTATTTTTGCTAAAAATAGTCCCACTTTGGCCACTGGGGACTCTTTCAGTTGGCTAGTGTGTCCCTTTCACATAATTCTATCATTTTTTTAAGCACTTTCTTCGTTTCTGGCGTTATAAGAGGTTCAGATTCATCTTGTATATTTTCTCCTCCAGTCCTAGAATTGGCCATTTCTCCAAGGAGCTCTGTGGTTCCTCGTTTTAGAGAGTGGTGTTAGAAACCAAGATCTGGGTGCTAAACGTGCTCTTTATTACTGAAGTGTTCTTTCTTCTAGTCCCTTTCAGTTGACTGCGCAAGGCACACATCAGACTTTCTGTGTGTATGTTAACTCCTATATATATATACACATACATTTGATTCTTTTTATTTGTATTGTGCTTTAGGTAGAAGTTTACAACTCAAGTTAATTTCTCATACGAAAATTTGTACGCATATTGTTTTGTGACATTAGTTGCAATTCCCACAATGTGACACCACGCTTTCCCTTTTCACACCAGGTTCCCTGTGTCCATTCAACCAGTTCCTGCCTTCTCGTCCTGCCTCCAGACAGGAGTCACCCATTTGGTCTCATGTATCTGATTGAACTCAGAAGCACATTCCTCAGCTGGAATTTTTTGCTGCTTGGTGCATGCACACGTCTGCAAATGATTACAAAAATGTCACGAGTATTTTTTAGTGAATAGGTGAATTTGAAAATACAGAATCTGCAAATAACGAGTACTGACTATGTATAAATATCTCTGTATGTAACCATCTGTATCTATATTAAGCTAAACATGAATTCATACGGATGTCTCAAACTCTCATCTGTTACCACATGGGTCATTCTAGCCTTCTTCCCTTGCTTATTTGTAACATCCTATTCCAACAGTGAGAAACCTGGCTCCCACCATCAGTCATCTGTTCGCTTAATTGTTCTATTCTACTACATGTGTATAGTGGTATCAGAATTGTTAACCAGTATTCCCATGGGAAATAACTTTATCAGCTAGAGACAGTGCTTACATAACGTTTCTTTTGTCCTTAGTCTTACAGATTTCACTGACTCTCAGTTACTAGGTCAGCAATTTTTCTGCCAACCCCTTCAGTGAGGTTGTTTCACACATTTGTAATACAGTTAAATTACTTTTCATCTTCTGCATTCCATCTGGGATCTTCCAATTTCCTAAATGAGTTTTTAAGAATTGGCATACATTAAGGTCCATTCATTCTGCTGTAAAATTCTACGGGTTTTGGCAAATGCACAGTGTCGTGTGTCCATCATTACAGTGTCGTACAAAGTAATTTCATTTTCCCATAAAATTTCCTGTGCTTCACCTATTCAGCTCCTCCCCCCAAATGTATAGCAACCACTGACTGTTTTATTATCTTTATAGTTTTGCCTTTGCCAAAACTGTCATATAGTTGGAATCATACAGCATATAACCTTTTCAAACTGCTTCTTTCACTTAAAACCCATTGCTGTTTCTTTCACTTAGCAATATGCATTTAAGATTAATTTATGTCTTTTTGTCTGTTGATAGCTCATTTCTTTTTATTGCTGAATAATATTCCACTGTAGACTATACCACTGTTTATTTATCCATTCACCTGTTGAAAAATATCTTGGATGCTTCCAGTTTTGGGCAATTATGCATAAGTTGCTGTAAATATTCATTTGCAGGTTTCTGTGTGGACATAAATTTTCAAATTAGCTGGATAAATACCTAGGCACATATTTGCTGGATCTTATGGTAAAACTATGCTTAGCTTTGTTAGAAACTGCCAAAATGTTTTCCAAAGTAGCTGTGCCATTTTGCACACCCACCAGCAGTGAAGGAGAGTTTCTGTTGTTCCACATCTTCACCAGCAATTGGTATTGTCAGTTTTTTGGATTTTAGCCATTCTAATAGGTTTTTTTGTAGTTCTCGTTGTTTTCATTGCAATTCACTAAGGACAAATGATGCTAAATATCTTTTCATATGTTTACTTGTCATCTGTATATTTTCCTTGTTGAAATGTCTGTTCAGATCTTTTGTCTATTTTTAAATGGAACTGTTTGTTTTCTCATTGCTGAATTGTAAGAATTCTTTGTACTTTTGGATACAAGACCTGTAATAGATATATGTTTTGCAAATATTTTCTCCCAATCTCTGGCTTGTCTTTTCATTTTCTTAACAATGTCTTTCTCAGAGCAGTTTTTAGTTTTAATAAAATCCAGTTTATCATTTTTTTTTATGGATTGTGCTTTTGGTGTTTTATATAAAAACTCATCACCAAACCCAGGTTCACATAAATTTTCTACTCTGTTTTCTTCTAGAAGTTTTATAATTTTGCAATTTACCATTTGATACATGATCTATTTTGGGTTAATTTTTGTGAAAGGTTTAAGTCTATGTCTAGGGTTTTGTTTTTTTGTTTTTGGCATGTGGACATCCAACTGTTTCAGAACCACTTGTTGAAAAAACAACTATCCCTTCTCCGTTGGATTGTCTTTGCTCCTTTGCCAGAGATCAGTTGCCAGTATTTGTGATGGCCTATTTCTGGGCCCTATGTTCTGTTCCAGTGATCCATGTGCCCACTCTTTGGCTTATATCATGCTGTCTTGATCACTGTATCTTTATGGTAAATCTTGAAACCAGGTAGCACGAGTCCTCCAACTTTTTTCTTCTACTTCAGTAATGTGTTGGGTATTTTAGGTCTTTTGTCTTTTCTCATAAACTTTAGAATCAGTTTATCAATATCTATAAAATAACTTAGTGAAATTTTGTTTGGGATTACATTAAATCCATAGATCAAGTTTGGAGACCAAGTTGGGAAGGGTTGAGTTAAAGTGAGCTTCCAATCCATGAACATGGACTATCTCTCCATTTACCTAGATCTTCTTTGATATCTTTCATCAGAGTTTTGTATTTTCATTTATTGAATATTTTCTATGAGTGGACCAGGTACTGTATAGATACTGAGGTTACAAAGTTCCAACTGTCAAGGACACAGCCCTTAAGAAACTGATAGTTACATAGTGGAGACAGATAGTGGTAATGGGATATGATAAGTGTTATAATTTTGTGAGAACCAAGGGATGGAATAGACAGTTCCATAAGGAAAAGTAAAGGACACCATCATAGAAATGACATAGGGATTTTCCAGCTGACAAAACAATGTTTGACCATTTATCAGTAGTTTAGCTGGAGTGTAGCAGGGTAGCAGGAGGCTAATGTGATGGGCTTGGTAACAATCAAGACAGTGAACATGGGTATAGAAACAAACACATTTGAGAGACATTTAAGATGTAGGATTGATAGATTGATAACATTTAGTGATGAATTAATTAGACATGGAATAAATGTGACTCAGAATTTTCTGGGGGAGTGGTTGTGCCATTGACCAGGATCAGAACTACAGGAAGAACAGATTAGTAGGGGTTATGGACAACAAGTTTCATTTTGGACTGAAACTTGACAAAGTTTGGGTTGCTTGTGGATTATCCAGGTGGAGATGTCCATTTGGCTTTTGGAAGCACAGTTCTCTTTATTGTTACCTCCTCAGAGAGGCCTTCCCTGACCACCCTAATTAAAATAGCATTTATCATTCTGTATCCCCTTTATTTTGCTTTGTTTTTGTTGTTGTTGTTTTTTGTTTAATAAGCTCATCACTATATGACATCATATATTTATGGGTTTTTTAAACTTTCTCTTTTTTTATGGTGCTTTAGGTGAAGGTTTAGAGAGCAAATTCGTTTCCAATTCAACAGTTTACACACAAATTGTTCCACAACATAGGTTACACTCCCTGAAATGTGTCAGCACTCTCCCCATTACCACCCTGAGTTTCCCATTTCCATGCCTCCAGTTTTCCTGCCCCTTCCTGCCTTCTCATCTTTGTCCTTTTGGTCTCATGTAGATGATTGCCGTAAGCAGCACTTTCCTCATGTGTGTTACCGTTTATTTATAGGCCTGTTTATTATTTGGCTGAACGGTGATCTCCGGGAATGGCTTCAGTTCCAAGTTAGAAGAGTATCCAAAGGCTAGAGTCTTGAGGGTTCCTCCAGTCTCTCTCAGACCAGTAAATCTGGCCTATTTTATGAATTTGAATTTTGTTCTATATTTTTTTCCTTCTCTAACTGGGACCTTCTATTATGATCCTGGTCAGAGGGTTCAGTACCAGTAGCTGGGCACCATCTAGTTCTTCTGGACTCAGGCTGGTGGAAGCTGTGGTTCCTGTAGTCCATTAATCCTTCGGACTAATTGTTTCCTTGAGTCTTTGGTTTTCTTCACTCCCCTTTGCTCCAGATGGAAAGAGACCAATAGTAGTATCTTAGATGGTTTCTCGAAAGCTTTTAAGACCCCAGACACTACTCACCAAAGCAAGATGTTTTCTTTATGAACTATCAATTGATCTAGATGTCCCCTGGGACTATGGTCTTTAGCCTTTAAGTCTAGATTGTTTCCATGACTGTGCCCCCCGTGTGCTCTATTATATATATGAATATACATGCAGCACTTAAAAATATGTATGTAGAAATATCCACAGCCAAACCTATATATGCATATGGGTGTACTCCCATACACGCTCCCACACCTATTCCCCATACATATCTACTAATATACCCACTCATAAATTACTGCTCGTTATTACTGTTCTTGCAGGATTTTGTATGTTACAGTATTTACCTTCGTTGTCTTTTATTCTTGTGTACCTCTCAGTGTCTTCTCTTGCCTTGATTATGTTGTGCCAACCTCCCCCACATTGTGTACTGCCTTTCCCTTCTCCAAAGTTAACACGTGTCTGCTCTCTAGTTAGTGATTTTCCTTCCCTCCCCTTCCCTTCCCTGCTAGCTATCAAAAATGTTTCTTTCTGTATGTAAACATTTTCTTGACTATTTGTAATAGTGGTCTCATACAATATTTGTTCTTTTGTGTTTGACTTATTTCACTCAGCATAATAACTTCCAAATTCATCCATGTTGTGAGGTGTTTTGAGGATTCATCATTATTCCTTACCTTTGTGTAGTATTCCATTGGGGGCCCTGGTGGCACAGAGGTTGAGTTACGGCTGCTAACTGAAAGTTTGGCAGTTCAACTATACCATCCGCTCCTTGGAAATCCTATGGGGCAGTTCTACTTTGTCCTATAGGGTCACTATAAGTCAGAATCTACTTGAGGCACTGGGTTTAGTAGTCCATTGTATGTATGTACCACATTTTGTTCATCCATTTATTTATGAGTTTTTGCCTCTCCTGCACTAGACTGCCAATTCCTTGTGTGCAGGGACTTTGTCTATTTTTCTCACTTCTTAGGACAATGTGTAACTCAGATAAACACTAAATAAGCATTTATTGAATGAATGAATATGTAAGTCTAGACAGAGCACAGGCAAGAGACTGGGCTTCAGATTCAGATTTTGTGGACTTCACTATGTAGGTGATAGTTAAATCCACACAGGTATGGATCCCTGGGAATAGCATGTGGAATAAAAACAGCTGAGAGAGAACAGAACTCTGGGAAACATCAACATTTAAGGGGCCGGTGGAGGTAGAGGAACCAGCAAAAGAGAAAGAGAAAGAGTAATCAGAGAGGTGTAAGAGGGAAGCCTAAGCAAGCACAGCATTATGGAAGCCAGGGGAGGAAAATTTCAAGCAGGGCATGGTTGGTTATCTTGGTTGTTAATGATTGCTCAGGTAAAATAAGAAAAAATGTCCATTGACTTAGTGATTAATAGGTCAGTAGTACTTCAGTAACAGCTGTTTCAGTTGTGGAAATCAATTGTGCTGGATTGAGGAGTGAATAGTAGGTGACCAAGTGGAGACTAATCACAGGTTGTGCTTTAAATAAGCGCGGTGATGCAAATAAGGGGAGGCAGTTTGTCTTCCGATTTAGTCCACCCTGTTGAGAGCCTCAAGGAATCCTGATGGTGCAGTGGTTAAGTACTTGGGGACGGTTTTAAGCCACCAGCTGCTCCACAGGTGAAAATGTGCCACTCTGCTTCCATAAAGATTTACAGCCTTGGAAATGTATAGTTCTACTCTGTCCTATAGGTTGCTATGGGTCAGATCGACTAGATAGCAATGGGTTAACAGACTATTGAGATCCTGAAGGGTCCCTGGGTGGTGCAAACGGTTTGTGCTCATCTACTAACCTCAAGGTTGGTGAGTTCCCGGAAGAAAAGGCTTGATGACCTGCTTCTGCAAAGGTTAGAAACAGAAAAAAAAAAACTTGTTTCCAAGGCTGTAATCTTTATGGAAGTAGACTGCCACATCTTTCTCACATGGAGTGACTGGTAGGTTTGAACCACAGACCTTTTGATTAGCGGCCAAGCTGCCTAACCACTGCACCACCAGAGCTGTAAAGGTTATAGCCAAGAAAACCCTACTTTGTAACACGTGGGGTCACCATGAGTTGAAATTGACTTCAAGACAATGGATCTGGTTTTTGGTCTTATTGAGATCCTCACTCCTTTAGACTTTCGGCTTAATTGTGTTTCATTCTCATGATTCTTCTGCCCTTCTTGCATCTTTTATCAAATTGGCATTTCTAATACTTTATTATCTCCCTGCTGAAAAATATTTTTCTAATTGTAGGATAAAGGCTTCAGGTTAGCTTTCAAGGCTTCGCATACTCTGTCCTGTACTATACCAATTCAGATTTATCTTTCACCAGTGTGATCCTGCATTGTTACCGTAGTCCCTCACTATCTTCCACGAAAATCAAGTTTATTCAAAACTCCGGCCCGTTTTCCTCCTTTGGCGTGGCCATCTAGCTATACGTTATTCATCCTTCAAGATAAAGTTTAAGTCTTAAGTCTGTTAGAACTTTGCCAACTCTCCTAACTACTGTTTAAGGTCAATTTCAGTTCTTAAAAAGTCAGTTGAAAGCTAACGGAGCCCTGATGGTGCAGTGGTTAAGCGCTTGGCTGCTAACCAAAACGTCGGCAGTTTGAACCCACCATCTGCCCCTTGGAAGCCCTATGGGGCAGTTCTACTCTTTCCTACAGGGTCGATATGAGTTGCAGTTGACTCGATGGCAACGGGTTTGTTTTTTTTTGTGTTTGTTTTGAAAGCTGACAATTTATTTACATATATAGTTTATTTTATTTTATTTTTATTGAGAATATACACAGTAAAACATACACCAATTCGACAGTTTCTACCTGTATAATTCAGTGACATTGTTTACATTCTTCGAATTGTGCAACCACTCTCACCTTCCCTTTCTGAGTTCTTCCTCCCCCATTAACCTGAACTCACTGCCCGCTAAGGTTCCTATCTATTCTTTTGAGTTGCTGTTGTCAGTTTGATCCCTTATAGATAGATGTTAAAAGAGCATAATGATCAAGGCAGGTATTTTTATTTTCCAATATACATTTAAAGATGTATCTACAGAGGCAAATAATGAAAAATTAGGGCTATTTCTGAATAATGCTAGTCAGATAATCCCACCTCTATCTAAAAATTCTACATAATGCATCAGTTAACTGGCTGAGCAAATATAGCTTTGTACAGCCGTGGAAGGGACTTCATACTGGTATTAGGTTTTAGTGAGTTGATCATTTATATGCTCTTCTCCTTCTGGCCGAATTCTCAACCAAGAGATGAATAAAGAATTGTCGGAGGTGTGCAGTAATAATGGAGTTCCTAATAATGAGTACAAAGGATTAGGTAGACTGACCACCCAGTCACACACCCCTCACTCCCAGGCAATGTCATCTACCTTCCCATATCCCCATCACAGAGGATCTTTATTGCTAAATTTGCCTCATAGCTAAAATCAAATCAGGACACATGCTTCCTGAACAGGTAGATTTCTGGAAGAGGAAAGAAGGGGAGGGGGACGACTGACCCACGTATGCTCAGTTCCTGCTTCTAAATTTGAGGAAAGAAGTGAATGAGAAACAGAGAAAGGCCAGGACTTTTGCTCTGTTGGAAGCTTTCTTCACACCGAAGGACACATTAGAAGTTGGGAATGAATTCACCCCTAATACTTGGGAGGAGTCCCTGGGTGGTGCAAACAGTTAACAAACTCACTACTACCCAAAAGTTTGAAGGTTCTGTTCCAACCAGAGGTTCCTTGGAAGAAAGGCCCGGCGATCTACTTCTGAAAAATCAGCCACGATTTGGGAGCACAGTTCTACTCTGACACACATGGGATCACTTGATGACAACTGGATTTTGCTGTTGTTGTTGTTTTGTTTTGATGTTTGAGAAGGAAGAAAAGGAAGGATTTCTGTCAGAGTAGTTTCCTAGGGATTCATAGCACTGGCATCAATATCCCGGAAAACTTCAGGAGAGAGCCTTTCTCTTCTGTAGTCTCTGAAATAGCCTAAAGATTGCTCTAATTGTTCTTCTTCTTTTTTTTTTAATGATATTTTATTATGTTTTCAGTGAAGGTTTACACAACAGTTTAGTTTCCCATTTAACAATTTTTAAACAAATTGTTCAGTGATACCACTTACATTATTCACAATGCGTGAACACTGTCATTATTTCTGTTCTGGTTGTTCCATTAGCTCTAATTCTTGAGTTCACTTTGTGGATAGCCGCGCACTTGAGTTAATATTCATAATTTCTTGTTATTTACAGTGTCTGTTTTGAAAATGATTGGTAGTTAAAAAAACAAGCCCCAAGTAAAACTATGACCATATCCACGAGATACTTTCATTCCTGATTTTGGTAATTTGTGTCTTCTCTCTTTTTCTCTTGATCAGTCTAGCTAAAAGTTTGTGGATTTTATTGATCTCTTTGAAGGGTCAATTTTTGATTTCATTGATTTTCTTTATTGTTTGTTATTCTCTATTTCATTTACTTCTGTTCTCATCTTTATTATTTCCTTCCTTCTGCTTGCTTTTGGTTTAGTTTTATCTTCTTTGTCTAGGTTCTCAAGTTGAAAGTTTAAGTTATTGATTTGAGATCTTTTTTTAATATAGATGTTTACAGTTACAAATTTGCTTCTGAGCCCTGTTTTTGCTGTGCTACACAGGTTTTGGTGTGTTGCTTTTTTGTTTTTATTCATCTTGAGGTATTTTCTAATTTTTATTTGTGATTTCTTCTTTGATCCACTAGTTATTTGGGAGTGTGTTTTTTAATTTCCACATAATTATGAGTTTCCCAGATTTTCTTCTGTTGTTGATTTCTAATGTAATTCCATTGTCGTTGGAGAACACATGTATGATTTCAATTTCCTTAATCTACTGAGACTTGTTTTATGACCTAACATGTTACGTATCCCAGAGAATATTCCATGCGGACTTGTGAAGAATGTATAGTAAACTGTTATAACGTTCTATACATGTCTGTTATGGGCATTCTCTATTAATAACTATAATTTTTTATGTAGGCAAGGGAGTATTAGACAGATAAAAATAAAGAGAGTAATACTTTTGTTGGGAGGAACACTGGCTGTGTATAAGTTACATGCATAGCAAATAAAAGCTTTTAAGTGTTCCCTAAAATTGATGTTACCAACATCCCCATTGCTGGACATTATCCCTACTTAGAATATTATAAGATCATGGTCTCTTAAGTAGACAAGGGTGAAGATTCAAGGATACAGAACCAGGCTTTACAGTTGACAATCTTTTTCCTTCTTATAGAAAAGTAATACACTATAATTTTTTTTTAAATTGGTAGCTAGCATAAAAAATTGAAAGTCTTCCTAGGAATTTTTAAATACATAATTTAATATGACAATGCTTAAATTAACAAATTGATATCACTTAGACTGTGCTTTTTATCCTGCTTCATTTTGTTTTTATTTTTTTCTTCATGTAATTTGGCTTCTCCCCTCAGTACCAATTTTTAGTTTACTGAGGTCAGGGGTTGTTCTTTGTTTTTCACATGGCCCTGGAATTTCTATGATTTATTAGCCTTTATTTTGATGACAATGAATATAATATTGTCTGAGTTACTAAGGCTATTATTTAATTTTTGTATCTCTCACCTTTCAAGCGGAAAGAAAAAGATCGGTTATTTTTTCCTGCAGGGATATTGGAAAACAAATTAGAAGATTCCTTCCTCTCACATACTGGTGTCGTTGTTGGCTGCCATCCAGTCAATTCCAACTCATGGCAACAAATGCTGCTATGTGGTGATAATTATTATGACAATCTTCTTATCTCCCCTCCCTTTTCAGCTGAAATCCTCCCTCTCTCCCTTCTTCCTTTCCCTTCCTTCCTTCTTTACACCTACTAGCACTTATTATTAATTTTAACAATTCCTTTTTCATAACATTCTTTTCTAGCTAAATCACTTTTTTCGAAGTGGGAGAATGGGAATGGATGTTGTGTTAAGGCTATTTTCGTTGAAAACGTTGTTGTTAGGTGCTGTCGAGTCGATTCTGACTCATAGTGACCCTATGTACAACAGAACGAAACACTGCACCATCCTCACAATCGTTGCTATGTTTGAGCCAATTGTTGCAGCCACTGTGTCAGTCCATCTCATTGAGGATCTACCTCCTTTTCATTGACCCTCTATTTTACCAAGCACGATGTTCTTCTCCAGGGACTAGTCCCTCCTGATAACACGCCCAAAGTACATGAGACAAAGTCTTGCCATCCTTGCTTCTAAGGAGCACCCTGGCTGTACTTCTTTCAAGATAGACTTGTTTGTTCTTCTGGCAGTCCATGGTATATTCAATGTTCTTTGCCAACATGTAATTCAAAGGCATCAATTCTTTTTCAGTCTTCCTTATTCATTGTCCATCTTTCCCATGCATATGAGGTGATTGAAAATACCATGGCTTGGGTCAGGTGCACCTTAGTCCTCAAAGTGACATCTTTGCTTTTTAACACCTTCAAGAGGTC
>NW_004444007.1:13047581-13084952 GCF_000243295.1 Trichechus manatus latirostris | reverse complement strand
TGGGTCAGGTGCACCTTAGTCCTCAAAGTGACATCTTTGCTTTTTAACACCTTCAAGAGGTCTTTTGCAGCAGATTTGCCCAATGCGATGTGTCTTTTGATTTCTTGACTGCTGCTTCCATGGGTGTTGATTGTGGATCCAAGTAAAATGAAATCCTTGACAACGTCAATCCTTTCTCAGTTTATCATGATATTGAAAACGAGAGAAAGCCAATTTAAACTAGCTTAGAAGTCGTGAAGATTTATAGCTTCATGTACATCAAAGATCTAGGGACTGTGTGCATACAGGCGGCTAGATTTAGGGGCTCAAACAATGTAGTCAGGGTTCTGTATCCTTCCTCCCTCTCTTAGCTATGTTTATTTCTACTTGGCATCTCGCCATGTGGTATTAAGTTGGCCACCAACAGCCCCAGGAATCTCCTAGCTTAGCAGCCCCTCAGAAAGAGGACTCATCTCTAACATCCATATATCAAACCCTCAGAGTACTTTGGATCCTGTGGTCACTCCTTAGCTTGCCACTGCCGTCGGAGAAATGGGGTACTGTGGTGGGAAGACCGAGGCATTGTGATTTTCAGTTTTATCATGATTAAATGGAATCCTGATGATGAAGAATAAAATTTGCAAACCAACTTCATCTTTGAATCAGAAAATAAGAATCTTTTGGAAATAATGATACAAATGCTTGAATCTGAAAGTAGAAACAATTTTAAAGAGATGAAGCCCACAAGTACCTTGGTAGAAGGGGAACTGTCACTACCCATTGCAGGAAATATAAGGCCTCCTTATGAGGCGGTGCTCACCTGTGATTTTGTTTAATGAGGCTCCAAGGGGAGGAGGCAACATTTTTCTTTATAATACCTTTATTGAGATACAATTCATGTAACATACATCTCACCCTTTTAAAGAGTACAAATTTAGTAGCTTTTAGCATATTCACAGTTATGCAACCATTACCATTATCTAATTTTAGAACCTTTCCATCATCTCAAAAAGAAATCACTAGCAATCATTCCCCATGCACCCTTCCCTGAGCCCCAGCAATCACCACCCAATCTCTTTTCTGTCTCTATAGATTCGTCTGTTCTGGAGATTTCATACAGACAGACTCATACAATGTGTGACCTCTTCAGACTAGCTTCTTTTACTTAGCATAATGTTTTCCAAGTTCATCCAAGTTGCAGTATGCATCAATACTTCATTTCTTTTTACTGCTGAATAATATTCCATTGTGCGAATATACCATCTTTTCTTCATTCATTCGTCATTTGGGTTGTTTTTACTTTTTGTCTGTTATAAGTAATGCTTTTATGAACTTTCATATTTAAGTTTTTGTGTGGACATGTTTTCAACTCTCTTGAGTATATACTTAGGTGTGGAATTGCTGGGTCGTATGGTAACTCTGGGGAGCCCTGGTGGTGCAGTGGTTAAACGCTCAGCTGCTAACAGAAAGGTTAGCAGTTCAAACCCACCAGCTGCCCTGAAAAATGTGACAGTCTGCTTCTATAAAGTTTATAGCCTTGGAAACACTATGGGGAAGGTCTGCTCTGTACTCTAGGGTTGCTGTGAGTTGGGATCGACTCAACGGCAATGGGTTTGGTTTGTTTGGTTTATGGTAACTAAGTTTAACATTTTGAGGAACTGAGGAAGTCAACTTTGATGGTATATCAGTGGTGCATTTGAATGTGCCCACCTATCCTGACACAAAAGGGAAACACATTGCTCCAGCTCACTAGCTGCTTAGTTTCCCTTTACCTGCTGCCTATTACAATTTCACTGTCAAGGCTGGAGCGGACTCTCTCGGGGTCAATCCAGCCTATCACTTCGCACCAAACACAGGACCCAGCTTGCAGTTTTTTATATGCTAGGGGCAACAGGCAAGAAGGGAGCACTGGATTGAATGAAAACATAAACCAGAACAAAATCAACAGTCCCATTTTGTTTCATTCAGGGGCCAGTGCAGGAAATGCTCTAGGCAGGAAAGATTTTAATACAGGGAATTAGGCACTTAGACATCACTAAACGGGTTGGAGAACTGGAAGTTAGAGGGTCAGTGCCAGGCTTCCCATTTCAAGATTGTATATCCCATCTTTTTAATCCAGATATCAGAGACCACTGCTGTGACACAGAAGTCAGGAAATTATGGTGCCACATCAGACCTCGCACACCACAGAGCTGTTGGATAAACAAAGGCGTGGAGTTCAGAGGCTGCCAACACACGTCCACCCCTGCAGACTGTTTTCTCTTGCATTGTCCTGAAAAAGAAGAATGTCCTCTTTTCTCTTGTCCTTCCAAAACCCACACAGGTGCACATCGTTGATAGAGCCTTCTAAATCCACTCTCAAATCCATGACAACCAGTACCGAAAAGAATGCCTGTCATATGACAGACACTTTATAAATATTAGTTACATGAATGAATAAATGAGTACCTTATCTGTATTTTCTTCGTTATTTCTCCTTTCCCCAAGCTTCTTATCCCTCTCGTGGTCCTTCAATTTTTATAACCTCGGGCAGGACCCTTCTTTAAGTCACCAGCATTCTCCTCACCTATTGCTAAGGGTGGCTAAATAATGCCTGCAGCATCTATTCACAAATTTAAAGTGGAGACTTGGCCCCATAACGGATATTGGGCAATGTCTGGAGACATTGCTTGGTTGGGGGAGGTGCTACTGGAAACTAGTGTACAGAAACCAGGGATGCTGTTAATCCTTCTACCAGGTACAGGGAAGCCTTGTACATTGCTGGGTCTAATGGCAGAAGAAAAATGGAGAACATGGCAAGCTATGTGCTGGCTCTGGACATTTCTGCCTGAAGTTAACACTCATCACCTTCACTCATATTTCACTGGATAAAGCAACACACACCCATGCTGGACATCAGTGGGGTGGAAAATAGAATCCGTTCCCAAGGAAGGGCAGTGGCTGTTTACGAACAATAACATAGTCTAACACATCGCCCATCTTTAGTGCCTTCACTTGCCTCAGTCTGGTTACTCCTGAGGCTAAGTTTATTATATTCTCCAAACTAATGTGTTAAATGGAGACTGGGAGGTGTTAAAAAATAGTAATAATGATAACAGCTAACAACTATTGAATGAATATTATCTCCCAGGTCCTGCACATGCATTTTTTCTTTTAATTTTCATAACAACCGTATGAGGCAGTTACTATTATTATCCCCACTTTGCAGATGAGAAAACTGAGTAATAGAGAGGATAAGGGCACTTAACTGCCAAGTAGTTGAAATTCAGATTCTTCTGATTTCAAAGATCATGCTTCTACTGTAACATAGTGGTTAAGAACATAGGCTCTGGAGAGAAACTGCCTGGGTTCAAATCCTGGCTGATTCCAGATATTACTTTTATCGCCTTGGGCAAATTCTGTAACTTTTCTATGTTAGTTGCTCCATCTGTAAAATGAGGATAATAACAGTACCTACTTTTGGGTATTTTGTAAAGATTAAATGTAAAAATTAAGGTGCATGAAGTGCTAGTGTTTAGAACAGCATTTGGCAAAAAGAAAAAAAAGTGTTATTAGTATTACTACAAAGTCATATTTTTGGAAAGCTACATTGGTAATTTTAGTCCCCCTCCTCCTGCTGCTTACTCATTCTCCAACCCCCTTCAAGAAAGAATGTTCTGGATTTTTGCCCCTACCCTATTTACCCTTCAACAACCTGGAGAGTAAACTGAAGGAACACCATTACTTTCAAACCAGATGTGTATCTCTGCTCCCTAGTCTTTATTTACCTGCTGGTTTTACACTCATGATTTATTATTTAAATTCTTAATAGAAATGTTCTCTTTATGTGGGTGCATAGCAATGATCTAGAATACAGGAGTAGGTCGCCTAGAGGAGAGGCAAAGCTACCTTGGCCTTGCTTCTTGCTACAGAAGACCTTGCTGATCCATTTCTTCCAGTTAATTCCTTGAAGTTGTTGGTTTTTCTATGGTTTAATTTCTTTTTTTTTTTATTGCGCTTTAGGTGGAAGTTTACCGAGAAAATTAGTTTCTCATTAAACAATACATGAATAGTTTTGTGACATTGGTTGCCAACACTTTCCCCTTCTTCCTCCTGGGTTCCCTGATTCCGTTTGTCCAGATTCCTGTCCCTTCCTGCCATCTCATCTTTGCTTTTGTGCTGGTGTGCCCATTAGTCTCCTATGCATGAATTGAACTACGAAGCACGTTCCTCATCTGTGTTATTGTTGGCCCTATAGACCTGTAGAATCTTTGCCTGAAGGGTGAACCTTGGGAGTGACTTCAGGACTGAGTTAAAAGGGTGTCGGGGGGCCATACTCATGGGGTTTCTCCAGGCTCTGTCAGACCACAAGCCTGGTCTTTTGTGATTTTTTTTTTTGGTGAATTTGAATTTGTTGTACATTTGTCTCCCGCTCTGTCCAGGACCCTCTATTGCGATCCCTGCCAGAGCAGTCGGTGGTGGCAACTGGGCACCATCTAGCTGTTCTGGGCTCCGTCTGATGGAGGCTGTGGTAGTTGTGGTGCATTAGTCCTCTGGACTACTTCTTCTCTTGTGTCTTTGGTTTTCTTCATTCTCCTTTGCTCTAGCCAAGATGGGACCAATAGATGTATCTCAAATAGCTGCTCACAGGCTTTTCAGACCCCAGATGCTACTCGGCACAGTTGGATGCAGAACAATTTCTTTATAGACTATATTATGCCAGTTGAGCTAGATGTCCCCTAAGACTATGGTCTCTCAGTAGCTCGGTTTTTGGGTTTGTCCCTGAAGCTTCTATGACTTTGCCCTGGTCAAGTTGTGCTGACTTCCCCGTATGTTGTATTCGTAGCCTTCACCAAAGTTACCACTTATCTACTATCTGGTTAGTGTTTTTCCCTCCCCTCCCTCGTAACCATCAAAGATTGTTTCTTTCTATGTGGAAACATTTTCAAGTGTTTTATAACAGTGGTCTCATACACTATTTGGCCTTTTGTGATTGACTTATTTCACTCAGCATAATGCTCTCCAAATTCATCGATGTCGTGAGATGTTTCATATGTTCTTCACTGTTCTTTATCATTGTGTAGTATTTCATTGTGTATATGTACCATAGTTTGTTTACCCATTCATCTGCTGATGGGCACTTAGGTTGTTTCTATCTTTTTGCTCTTGTGAATAACGCGGCAATGAACATGAGTGTGTACATGTCTATTCGTGTAATGGTTCTTTGTGGTTTAATTTTGGAAACAACATACTTCTTTTTCCTGTGAAAATCTTGACAAAACCAGTAGTAAACTGTGTTTGCTATAGATCTATCTATTGGACATCAGCCTTTTAAGAACAAGATACTGCTTAAGAAGGGTCTGAGGGAGTTATTATGACAAAGTTTTGTTATTGTATGCAGTTTTTTTTCATAGGGAGTGAGGAGAACTAGACAATTCATTGTCAGTTTTAGTGCTTGAAATGGAATGAAAGAATGACTTGTAGGCAAGTTGGAAACTTTTACTTAACCATCTCCCTCAAACTTATATTTTTCTTTAAAAAATTATTTATTACATAAAGCAGAAGGATAAACTATCTTACTTATTTATCCTTTAAACAATGCACTTTTAGTGTTGGTTCTGATTGTGGTTAGAATTTGAAGTTAGGGTGTTAATCCTCAAGAGGAGAGCAAGATTTTCCTGATAATTTATGGTGTTACTGCATTGTTTCTTCTCAACTAACTTAATAGTTAAAAAAAAATTGTCTCAAAATTGCTTCTTTCATTTTTTTTTTTTTCCCTCCAGCCTACATTTGAATTTTCCAGTTTAGCTATGTGGACTGAGAAATAATAATTAAGAGACCACGTTGGGAAAGTTTACAAAGTTTCAGCAGAGGGTAGGGGCATATTATTGTTTTAAGAT
The DNA here is from genome assembly GCF_000243295.1 of Trichechus manatus latirostris. Taxonomy (NCBI): domain Eukaryota; kingdom Metazoa; phylum Chordata; class Mammalia; order Sirenia; family Trichechidae; genus Trichechus; species Trichechus manatus. The sequence goes on along the minus strand of NW_004444007.1, from coordinate 13,079,094 downwards.
TTTGGTTGTTCCCATGTGTTTCAATTCGTATCAAGCAAATCTTAAATTACCTTATACTTCTGAAGGTACCAAATAAATTCAGATTTTTAAGATGTACTAAATCAGAACATAGTAATTTATCATCTTTTCTGCCTATTAAACTTACATCGTGGATCTACCAGGTATTGCGTGACATGTTAAATATATTCTTCTCACCAGCTCCTAAACAAATCGATGTCTTTAATCAAGTCGTGCATATACATTTGATCAGTGCTATTCTGTAAGGATTTGGATCTGAGGGTTTCTACACAAAACTCTTATCTATAAGAAGATATTGCCTCAGATATGCAGAGTCATGCTGAAGGTGTCCACGGGTTTTCCTATTTTCACACTTAGAGTGCTAAGTGAGGTCAAAGCCCAATTCTAATTCCATTGAGTTTTATGGCATAATCAACCTTTTCTGTTTCCTGACCAGTTTCCAGTTATTTAGCTTTCCCCCTCTAAAATCCATACAGCAGAGTTAAGCACTATGTTCCCTCCAATTTCATAGCATATTTGAAGGAGCTTTGTAGGGAATGGAGCAAGATGACCGAGAACCAAAGCATGAAAAAGGCCAGGGTTGTTGAATCATATTTACAACATGCTAAATTATTTGGAGAATGATACAGTCACTTTTATTCAAAAGTAAAGTGACACTGGGAAGCATTATTTTTTCCCCCAGGGTAATCATTCAGATTTATTTTAAAAAGGAGAGGAGAGTTTTCTTGTTGATTTTATAAGAGCAAAGGCAACAGTCGGCCATTTCTTTAGCTAATTCATGAATCTTTGAGTAAAACTTAAGCCCAGGTTACTTTGGTAGGATTTAAAGTAGTAAAACACATGTGAATAAAATAATACTAGGTCTGTGTAATTCTGATAATAAAATAAAGATTAAGATGGTAATTTTGGTCCCTCAAGTACTGGTATTTAGATTTTAAAAATCGACCAAGAGAGAAGATTAAATGGTGTTTCCTTGGTACTAAAAATGTAAAGCTAAGACTAAAATGTTCTATTTTCACAGATTTAAGATAAAAAGAATGATATTTAAAGACATTAAAATTACTATTAAATTCTCTTCAGTTTGTAAAAAATCTCCTACGAAGTACACTTAGAAGAAATCCCTGAGTATATTAAATATTCTATTAATATCTTCCTTCATAAACAAAGAGGAGCAATTTAAAAGCTATGGAAGACATATAAACCCAATACTTAGCAAAAGTAGTATCTGTTTATAAGGCTCCCTCTATCGTGCTTACAAATCAGATGGCCAAAAGCTTAACAGGAGAAATAATATATTCACAAAATTAAAATGCATTATTTGAACACATTAGCTATTCCTAGATAAAGCACTAAACCATTCTCTAATGGTGTCTCTGTTTTGTTTTAGCCACTCAATATTGTTCTTCACAGTTTCCAGTACTTGCTGCCTAGGTGTTTCTCCTGCTCCAGCTTCTGGATATTTGGCGAAGAAGCTCTCCATCTAGAAAAGAAAGGGAAATGATAACTAAGGAGGTCATTTTAAGCCCAATTAGTCTTCAAGAATTTTAATTACAAACTGGATTTTTTCATTCTTATCTAGACATTCGGTATTGCTTAACAACGTTGAGACCCATCTCTTGCCCCATCATTCAGATTGAGCTCATCTCTCAGATTAGCAATCTCTGCCTATGGCTTTTGTATTCCAGCAGTTCGTAAACCAAAAGGCTCTGACAGTTGGGGAAGGAGGGCAGCATACCAGAGGCTGTATGCCCATTTCTGCTTCTGCTGGTTTCCTTCTTTTCTGTGCATTCCCCAGGGTGTTCCCTGCAAAATCTGGTTTGTGGAATGATGGTCTTGCTTAGCCTTTCACCCCAGGAATCTGGAGTATTTTAATATACTTTTAGTTTACTTACTAAGGGCTCGTTAAAAAAAAAATCTCTGTGAAGCTGGTTGTTACCCTCCCTCTTCTCTGCAAAACCCTCCCCCAAACTCAATCAGAGTATTACTGGCTACTTACAAAAACAAGAATTATTTTGTTTCTTAACATACAGCGGAATCTTAACATTCTAATATCTAATACACAGATATTAAAAATGTATACAATCTCCATTTGTCCAACATGAATAGACGTTATTTTCCTGAGAATTGAGCTATTTGAAACCTGAATAATTTGAATTTACACTGAAACTATGAATTCTGAGTACTCTTAACCAACTTATTCTAGGGTTCTGTATTGTTCATGCTTTGGTAAACTGAAAGGTCTCAGGCAGCCTTCTCAGCCTTCCAAGGCCTCACCTTTATCAGCTTTGAAACTTTCTTTTTGTTTCTTGATTGGTTTCGGAAAAAAAAAATTATACATTTTATTAGATACAGGAATTATTTCTTTCCCATAGTCTTCTGTGGTTTGAATGGAGAAAATATCATTTCTATAGTAAAAAAAAAATCAAATTTAATTCTGTTCCTGGATAAGAACATAGAGGGATTTATCTTCATACCTGCCAGAGTTGTAGCTCAGTGTTGAAAGGCTCTGCTATTGAGACAATCCGGCCAAGGTTTCTGTCATTGATGGTGTATCTGAAGAGAAATTTAGAGGTGTACAAGGGAGTGTCAGTGCTAGAACTTTACGTATTTTCTCTGGATACACGTGTTTCCTTTTTTTTTTTTTTTAAGTAATTGTCAGATAACATTATTTTACATTTAATTAAAAAAAATTCTTTTCGCGAGAAATTCTTAGTAAAATCATGCACCTCTTTATGTAGGCAAATTCATTCCACTTTCCCAGGTGTGGTAGACTGCTAATTGTACTCTCCAAATCTGGTCTCCCTTTTTCCTGCACACATGAACACCCAACTGGAGACCACATTTCTCAGCCTCCCTCACAGCGAGGTTTGGACGTGTGACTCAATGCTTACCAACAGAACATGAGCAGAAGCCGTATATGTGTAACTTTTGCCTCCTTCCAACTTCCGCTTTCCCTTTTTTTAAAATAAAAGAAGTTGCTTGCCTTACACTTCTTTTTTTTTCCCCTCTTCCCGAAAGCTATAACATGGACACACTAGATCCAGCTTCAACCACAGAGATAGAATAGTGCTGTAAGAGATGGTTGAACAACAAGAGGGAAAGAACCTAAGTCCCTGAATTGCCTCGTGGACTAGAGCCACCGCACAACTCGGACTGCCCACTTCAGGAGCAATAATTACCAAGGTCTTTTAAGTCACTGCATTTCTGAGTGTCTGTTACAACTGCTTGGCTTTTATCCTAACTACACACTATGCATCTTCCTGCATATTTATTGTGCTTTCAAAATGCTTTATTAGCTATTAGCATAGTTGGAGTTATGATCTATATCAGGCTGGCTAAGAAAGACACTTGAATCTAAATGTCAAGATAGAATTTCTAGAGAATTCCCTGTCCCTTTTGCATTTCCTCTCTTAAAGAACAAGAATCAGAAGTTGCCCTACAGGCTATAGCACAAATGGTTGTGTAACATGTAAAAATTCCATCACAACTAATTGAAGTACAAGAAAAACAACCACGAACATTTCTGTATAAAACCTGAATGGTTGGAATGTTGGAACGTTTTAGAGAGATGCAAGAAAATATGTCTGTATGTAAAGAGGTGATCAAGCAGCAGGGGAAAATTTACATTTAAAAAGTATCACATAACAAAAAAAGACACCAGGAAGATCAAAACTGACCATGTTCATTGCATGCACATTAAAGAGTTTTATACCAAAAAAACAAAAACAGAAACAAACCAACAAAAACAACCATAAGCAAAATTAAAAGTAAAAAACTAACTGGAAAAAAAAATAATTGTAACACATATAATAAAAACCAAACCAAACCCATTGCTGTCGTGTCAATTCTGACTCATAGCAACACTAGAGTACAGAGTAGAACTACCCCGTAGGGTTTCCAAGGCTGTAATCTTTACGGAAGCAGATTGCCACATCTTTCTCCTGTGGAGGGTTTGGTGGGTTCTAACTGCCAACCTTTCAGTTAGCAGCTGAGCATTTAATCACTGTGCCACCAGAACTCCTTCAACATATATAATAAAGGGCAAATATTTTTACTATTAAAAAAATTACAAATTTGTAAGGAGAAATATGCCAATATGCAATTAGCAAAGGAATGAATCAGCAGTTCACAAGAGAAATATAAAAGAAAAATGTACTAGATGAAATGTTCTAGTGATCAACCATGATCCTCAGTGTACTAGGTCCAATGTCCACTCTTATTACAGACACAAAACTCGTTGCTGTTGAGTTGATTACGACTCATAATGACCCTAAAGGACAGAGCAGAACTGCTCCATAGGGTTTCCAAGGAGCGACTAGTGGATTCAAACTGCTGACCTTTCGGTTAGCAGCCAAGCTCTTCACCACTGTGCCACCAGGGCTCTGATTACAGACACCATTGAATTTAAATCTACAATGTCTTTCATCTCTACTGTTATTAGTCATTATCCAAAATGTAAGACTCTGAGACATCCTATTTTCTAGCACAACATTATCCTTGTAATGGTGTGTACTTCCTTGCTTCTGACCCAGCCTCTGAACCCAACCAACCTGTTGCCGTTGAGTCGATAACGATTCATAGCGACCCTATAGGATAGAGTAGAACTACCCCATAGGGTTTCCAAGGAGTGGCTGGTGGATTTGAACACTAGGTTAGCAGCCATATCTCTTAACCACTGCACCACTAAGGCTACAGATCTCCCAAATCTCTCAAACCCTTCCAACTAGCCCTCTGCAACTCTCCCCTTTGCAGGAAATACTACTTCTCATCTGGAGAATGTTTATTTCCTCACATCCTTTGTAGCACTAGGTCAGGAAATCGGGTGGGTGAGTCATGCTTCCCTTTGCTGTTTCCAGACCATTATTCCTCCACAGTCCTTAAAAACTTCATTTATTATACACCTTAGCGCCTGACTCATAGTCATCCTCTCCACTCCACGTCATGGTGATTTCAAGAGCCACATGGATGATCCATCTAACAGCTCAGCTCCTTAGTTTCTTGACCTCTTCATTTCCAATATTTTATCCACTCCATCTCCACCACCAATTCCCATAGTTGTATCTATCACTCATAAGCACCCTGCCTCTAAAATTATTAACTTATACACTCTCCATGACATAATTTACCTTTCAGTTTCCACTATGACCATTTTTTGACTTTATCTGAATCTTTAGCCTCATGGACCATCTCCACCCCTAATTTCTCCTGGACCATCACCTCTTTCTTTTCTTTCACTTCTTCCCTTATCTAGTTTAGATTCCATGGTCCATCATTTTCAATAACATTCTTGCCTAAACTCTAAATGCTGTTGTATTTTAATCATCTGTTTCTGCAAAACCCTAGCTTTGGATGAAATCAACTGCCCATTTTCTTTGTGTTTGTACCTGGTGGCAAGGTTCTGACAAGTGAGTCACCCAACTCTCTCCGTATTGTTTCACTATAAATCCAGGTACATCACTCTTAAATGAGCCCTCCACACTGACAATCCTCCTACATTACTCTGGCCAACTCATTCTCTTTCTCTTTGAATTGCCTTTTCAAATGTTTTTACTCTCTTCCAACCTCCAAGTATGCTCCCTTTTCCCTACCCCCTCCCAAGGATGACCTTGCCTTCTACTTACAGAGAAAATACATAATAACTCTTACATCTTGTAGTTTAAATCCACTGCTGTCAAGTCGATTTTGACTCATAGTGACCCTGTAGGACAGAGCAGAACTGCCCTATAGGGTTTCCAAGCCTATAAATCTTTATGGAAGCAGACTGCCACATCATTCTCCTGCAGAGTGGCTGATGGGTTCAAACCGTTGACCTTTTGGTTGGCAGCCAAGCACTTTAACCACTGTGCCACCAAGGCTCCTTTCTTACACAAACATACAAATACGCCTACCCTCCTACTATACCTGTGCTCTGGTTCCTATCCCTCCTCATTTTTCAAAAAAATTAATTAAAAAAAATCTTTTTTCTCTGTTATATATTAAATATCTCATTCTCCACTGGGTCTTTCTCATCAGCTGTTAAACGTGTTAAATAAGTTGAAATATATTTTGCATTAAAAAAAGGAGAAAAAAAAGAAACTCTCCTATCATCTTACGTTGTCTCTTCACCTATATCTTTTCTCTCTCCTCCTCATTCACAGTCAAACTTCTCAAGAAATTTCTTTACATTTTTGGTCTCCATCTCCTCATGACTAACTCATTTATCAATTTGCTTCAGCTGAGGTTCTGCCCTACTACTCCACTGAAAAACTCTTTCTAGAGTTATCCATGGCTTTTATGTCAGTAACTCCAATGGATTTTTTTCAACCCTCAATTTACTCGAACTTTAAATTGTAGTTGACAAGGCACCATACCCTCCTTGAACCAATCTGCATTTTAAAATCTCAAGAGACTTGCAGGCAAAATAGATACCAAATTGAACTGATGATTATTCCTCTACAAATCTTATCTTTTCTAGAAGCCTAGACATTATCCTTGTCCTTCACTTTCCTCCCCTATTTCCAATCTTCCACCAAGTTATAAATGTTATTGTTCTTACCTCTTCTTCTTCACCATCACATCCATAGTCCAATCTACCACTTACTCTTGGCCAGGACTACCATAATAACTCTCTAACTGCTTTTCCCAAATCTATTCAGGTCCCTTTCCCCCTTCAAAATTACTGGATGGAAGTCTGTGCTTCACCTTACCACCAAAGCTTTCTTTTCAAAGTAAAACCGATAATTTCCATTGTTCCTTAAAACCCTTTAATAAAGATTTACCATTACTTTTAGAACAAAAGCCCAAATTTTAATATTTTTAACTGGAAGGCTTGACCTTTATCTTTCTTCTTTCCTGAACCTAGGTCTTTAGCCAGAAACGTTTATTTCCCTGTTCATCTAATTAACTCCTGCTCTTCCTTCAGCATTCAACTACACCATCACTTCATTAGGGAAACACTTACCTCCAACTCTCCTTCACTTAATCAGTTCCCTCTTTACAGTCGTTTATTTATTTTTAAATAATATTCTACTGTGTTTTAGGTGAAAGTTTACACAGCAAATTAAGTTCCCATTTAACAATTTTTATACAAATTGTTCCTTGACATTGGTTATATTTTTCACAATGTGTCAGCATTCTCATTATTTCCATTTTGTTTGTTCTATTTCCACTAATCTAGCTAACCTACCCCTCCTTACATTCTCATCTTTGCTTTCGGGTAAATGTTGACCGTAAATAATCATATAGTTGACTATTTAAGGGAGCACATTACTTATGAGTGATACTGCTTATTTTATAAGCCAATCTATTATTTGAATGAAAGGTGACCTCCAGGAGTGGTTTCAGTTCCAAGTTTGAAGGGTGATAGTCTTAGGGGTTTCTCTAGTCTCTATCAGTCCTGTAAGTCTGGCCTTTTTTTAGGAATCTGAATTTTGCTCTATATTTTTTTCCCACCCTATCTGGGACCTTCTATTGTGTCCCTGGTCAGAATTCCTCTTTACATTCTTTAAGTGCACCTTGAATCTTTTCTAGTGGCAGTTATTACAATTGAAAGCATGCATGTATTGGTGTGATTCTTTACTTAATATTTGTCTCTGTTACTTGACTATTATCTCTGTGTGGACAGAGTACTGGGTCTGTTTCTTTACACTATTGTATCTCCAATTGCCAAGCATAATGCCTCGCACATAGCAGATGTTCTGCCATATTTACTGGATGAAAGAATTATAATTTAAAATGAGATTTTTTTTTTTCTATTCAGTTCACAAAGATATTTAAAAATGACAACACTAAGTGTTGGCGACAGCTGGAAAAATAGGCAAAGGAAAAATTTTCTGGATGGCAATTCTGGAACAGTTATCAGAAACCCTAAAAGTCAATACATCCTTTAACCCAGCAGTATTACTTCTAACATCGTATCCTATGGAAATTGTCAAGAACACTCAAAAACAACAAAGATACTCAGTTTCAGAGATGTTGTTCAACAATATGTTGTTTATAGTAGTGGAAAGTTGGAAACAATTTTATTGTCCAACAATTGGGAATTGGTTAATAAACTAAGTCACATCTACACATTGAAATGCTATGAAGCCATTAAAAATAGCATTGAAAAGTGTACTTAAAGACATCCACAATATAGAATTATGTGTAAAAAGCAGTTTATAAAACCCTGTGTATATTATGATTCCATTTCTGTAAATAAATAAATAGCCATAGAAAAATAGTAAAGTGACAATAGGCGTTATTTCTATGTGGTAGGATTATAGGTGATTTTTGTGTTCTCATTTTTGCTTACCTGCATGTTACACACACACAAAAACATGTTTTTTTATAAAAAGAAGATGGATATTTTAAAGGAAACTACACCAAGTTTCTGTAAAGACATTCTATAGATTAAAAGTCTCCTAATTACATAAAATTAAACAATTTTCTTTAGCGACATTCTATAATTTCTATAATACTTATCTTCTGTTCTGTTCTTAGAGACTAAAAATTAAAGGTCATATTTGGGAACTAGAAAATGAGTAGGTTAAAAAAAGACTGTAAGTCCCTATAGGATTACTAGAAATATGAGAACAAACTATGTTCATCTTGAAAACCAATATTATATAAAGAGTAGAAAATAAGGGGAAAATATGCTGAATATTTCATATTGGTTACTTTTAAAACTAAAATGAGAGTTTAATTATATCTTAATTTTGAAAAATAGTTATAGTATATAAAAACCATCTTCTTGGACTTGATATTTCACATTTCACTCTTCTGTAAGTATTAAAGTATCCAAAAGAAATGGCTTTGATGCTCACTTTAATTAAGTGCTTATTAAATTATTTATGAAGTAGTTTAAATTGTTTCAGTCACGTCACATTGACTTACAATTTCATTGATAGTCATAAATCAAAATTAAGCTGTATCACACCACACTGTTGACTTATTGGGTTCACTCAATTTCACAGTTTCATCTAAGAGTTTAGTGGAAGAAAAAAAAAAACCAAAATCAAACCCACTGCCGTCGAGTCGATTCTGACTCCTAGTGACCCCATAGGGTTTCCGAGGCTGTAAATCTCTACAGAAGCAGGCTGCCACATCTTTCTGCCATGGAGCTGCTGGTGGTTTCAAACCGCCGACCTTTCAGTTAGCAGTTGATTGCTTTAACCACTGAACCACCAGGGAAGAGACAAAAGCAAACAATAATTTCCAAAGTGTCTTTGGAAATTTGGGGTTAAATCTCAAACTGGCGAGGACGTTAATAATGTGGTCATCAGCTGTCATGAGAATCACAAGGCAAAGCTTTATTTAAAAAAAAAAATTTTGTTTAGGGTTACAGTAAATTGTTCAGAGACGGAGGCAGTAAAACTACTCATTTTAAAATTTGGAAAAAGTACAAGAGTTTGGGAATATTTAGATGAAGCTCATTTCTGTTTGATTTGTCTTACCCAATTTTCTTGAAGAAATTCTTTTTATTCAAACTAACCATAATAAATACTGGGTATTTTTTGTGTGGGTCAGACATGTGGTTATTATACAGTTCTATGTTTGAGGCCATTTGAAATACCTCATGAGAAGTAGATCATTAGACTATGAAGGAATATTAAAAGCCCTGGGCTAGGGTTTTGGAACTAGCTCTGGAAATAGTCTATCACTTTCTTTTTTTTGAAAAAAATTCAGCTCATTCAGTCTAACAGATTTATTTTAAGGCCAAATGTTTACGACATTTATGGAAAGGTAACACAAATTTTTTTCTACTTCTTTTTTTTCTTTATATAGTTATAGCAACACATTTTTAAAAGTGAAAAAATGAATTATTTGAAATAAATCACACACGAGCTATTCAAATAGGCCTTAAGAAACATTCCATCTATTTCATAAGCAATAAGGAAATGGGCATTTTAATATGCAAAATAAAACATTATTTACTTGTCTTTTCATAATAATTCAAAAGCAAGCTTGTATTTTATCTGCATAGGTTTCTTGTAACACACACATAAAAAGAGATAGTTTTGTGGTCTTTCTGATGAAAACAAACACACACACACGTACACACACAATATATGTCATTAGATGTACATCTTTCAAAATGGGGGTTATTAACTAGTATAATATTAACTGCTACCCCCAGATAACATGTTCTCAATAGGTAGATTTATTAATTGTAAATCAAGCATTTCACTGAAGCAATTATAAAGAGACGAACATAGCACACGTGCACACACACAGACCCACACACGTGTGACAATCTTCATACAGACGGATGAATAGTTATACTAAATAGTGACAAGACTAAAAAAGGCAAACATTTATCACAAATAGGCAGAAACAACGGTTCAGGACTAGAGATATTATCTGGCAGAAAGAGAAATGCAATGAACACACTGGCATTCTGGTGAGTTGCAGGGTAGAAAAGAAAAAAGATAAAATTTATCTTCGCCATTGGTATTTCTCATAAAGCAGTCGTTTTTATCAGCTAGGCTATGCTGCTGAGTAGACAGGAGAGACCAGGAGGGGATAACAGAGGCTGTTTTCTAGTGTGGGGATTATAGATGGTAAAAGTCTTTTGGTCAATGTTTACACATTTATTTGGGATATTCGTAACTTTTTTTACTCTGTCAAAGACATACATTTTTAATGGAGACTGAGCATTAAATCTGGAGGACTGAGATCGAGAATGCAGTATTTCTTCTCCATGGGGCTGAATAAACAAGAATTTTGGAAAAACTTCTCTTTCCTTTGTTTTGCTCTCGTTCTACTATTTCTCATTTTAAAACTGCTGTTGCCTTGGAAATATAGGTCCCTTTTAAGTGCTATTAAAGATACCTCAAGTTTAATTATCTGGTCAAGAGAAATACGCTATTACTCATAAAAGCTCAGTAAGATATAAGACTCTAATTTGAACCCAGGTCCAGGAATTCTCATTCAGTTTTCATTAAATATTAACTGAGGACTAATATGTGTTAGGTGCTGGCATAACAGGTAGGATTATATTAACTTGTTTTAACCAAATGAAAAATAATGCAGTTCAGTCATATCTCCGTATCTCAGAGTCCTATTTGATCACTAGAAACAATAAATTTGATCAAGAAAAGGAATTGTGCTTAAAATTACCTAGCATATCATTTCCCTGGAAGATAAATACCATGCTCCTTTGTCTCTGTTAATATGCCATTTCAGATATTGTATTGATATCAGAGAAACTACACCAAAGAGAAAAAGAAGAAAATCTGCAGATGGTATTAAACAAAGAGAACAACAAACCATTATCCGATCATCCCACCTGTTGACTAGATATTCCCAGTTGAGTTGTATCCAATTCCAGGCCATGGTCTTCCCATAGCTGTTATATGAGATATATCTGATGACTGTAAACACATCCTGACTTTTAATAATGGTTGAGTTCTTGAGCATTTCCAAATACCTAAGAGAAGTCAAACAGAAAAACAATTTGAAAATGAACTTTTAATGTTCACCCTTCGCTAAACTCCAATAGAACATGGCTTTCATTCCAACAGTTCAGTTCTTGAGGCACCAACTGACAAAGGTAATTAAATATGACAAATGATGAAAGACAAGTTAAAATTTTCTAATACATTTAACTGCTTTTAAAGAACAACATCAGTTTGAGGACTAGTGAAATTTAAATTATACAAACCTTAAAAAATAAATTATTTTGCAAGTACCACAAACAATAAAGAACAGAATTTTAATCATTAATTAAAAAAAATATAGCATTTGTCATGGATTGCATTGTGTCCCCCAAAAATATCTGTCAGCTTGGCTGGGTCATGATTCCCAGTATTGTATGACTATGTAACATTTTGAAATCTGATGTGATTTCCTTATGTGTTGTAAACTCTAGCACTATGAGGTAATAAGATAGATTAGCAGCAGTTATACTGATGAGGTCTACAAGATGAGGTAGTATCTTAAGCCAATCTCTTTTGAGATATAAAAAAGAGAAGAGAGCAGAGAGACATGGGGACCTCATACCACCAAGAAAGCAGTGCCAGGAGCAGAGTATGTCCTTTGGACCTGAGGTTCCTGCGCTGAGATGCTCCCAGACCAAGGGAAGACTGATGACAAGGACCTTCCTCCAGAGCTGAGAGAGAAGCCTTCCCCTGGAGCTGGCACCCTGAATTCAGACTTCTAGCCTACTGGACTGTGAGAAAATAAACTTCTCTTTGTTAAAGCCATCCAATTGTATTTCTGTTATAGCAACACTAGATGACTAGGACAGCATTTATTGAATAGAAGTACTTCACTCACTACTACTCCCTGAACTAAAAAAAGGAGCCAATAAATTAAGGGAAAATATTTATACTCTTGTTTTTCCATAGGATAACACTTAAGCCTAGTTTGACCTTCCCTAGACTGTAAGAAGTAACCTTCAAATGCAACCTGTATGGTTAGATTGGTTGATATAATTATAGCATAACACAAATAAATCCAAGATAAATTAGATGACCAAATGGATAGATTTTATTAAATTTATGCCAGAACTGTACCTACAGTTGCATTTCTAGCATAATATCTTACAACTGCATATTATTATTCAAAAAGTGTTTCCAGATAAGATAAGCACCTATTTTATTCATTATAAGAAAGGCATCTCAAAAACCAATGTTAAAATTAACTAGCATATTGTGTCTCTGGAAGGAAAAAACTATGATCCATTATCTCTGCTAATATGCTATTTCAGATATCATATTGATATCAGAAAAAGCACACCGAAGAGAAAAAGAAGAAAATATGCAGGCGGTATCAAACAAAGAGAACAACAAACCATTATCTGGAATGCCACCTGTTGACTAGAAATATCCAATTGAACTGTATCCAATTTCAGGCCATGTTCTTCCCATAGCTGTCATATGAGATATTTCACATGACTGTAAACACGTCCTGACTATATGCTGATAGATCATATATATTTTCATATTCTCCAAGTCTTGTTGCTCCATGACTTCCTACCCACTGACTCACTTCTTTCCTGTCTTTAGGAGGATACAAAATAATACCTAGAACAAAGGATCACTGTTCAGCTTGAGTTGTGAGATGATAGTTTTGAGAGTCAGCCTTTGTCAAAGAGAAACTGTATTTTTAATTTATTATATTTTTATTAATACATGAAGAGCCAGGCTTGAAGACTTTACCCTAAGTAAGACTGAAGAAAACGCTGGCTTTGAGGGAAACATTGGTCCATCTAATCCCTAGAGTTCAATATCTACTTTTGTGCTTTGTCCAACATGGTATGGGAGTGATAGTACATTCTAGACAGAGAGAGGAAAATAGAGTAATAAGTTTGAGGTCACGTTCCTGTTCCTTTGATTTGTGGTTACTATGTAGGGGGACCTAGAACTTTCTTCAGCCTAGCAATAAGATGTAGGGATGCTAAGGGAGCTGCTGGGAAGACAAAAATGCCACACAGCACAATACTTAGTGAACAGAGGCAAATTACTGAGGCTGCAACCTTCATCTCTGGATGACAGACAGTGCTCCAGCAGGTAAAACATGATCAGTGTAAAGTCAGTGGGCTCTAGTCCAGGACCATAATAGGTAAACACCTTAAGGCAAAACTCAGCAAGGACCAGAGGTATCTTTCTTCATCCACACCAGGTGACTTACCTTTTCCTATACAGAAGGAAAATGTAGAAGACAAAGAACTCTAGAAGAAGGAACATTTACTCAAAAGAGACCATTTAAACTAGAATTCTAGTTTAACAACTGATTTAAAAACTAGATTGACAGACAATAATAGTCAAAATTACTTATTTCCCATTTTACTGGCTCATCACCTGAACATGTGGAACTCTTCAAAACAATCAGTTCAGTCAAAGGTAAATTTTCTTTGCATTTGCAGCTGTGTGAGTAAATCTACACTCATATGAAAATGACACATTTACTAAATGTTTCAGATAAGAAGGAATTCATGGCAAGCTTTTATTCAGCCTGGACTAATTGCAGAACCTTGCTCTGGTCCCCATTCAAAACTGGAAGACTTTGTAGACAAGTTAAAGTAATACACTGAAATGTGGGATTAAAAAAAAAAAAAAAAACCAAACCCATTGCCGTCGAGCCAATTCCAAATCATAGCAACCCTATAGGACAGAGTAGAACTGTCCCATAGAGTTCCAAGGAGTGACTTGGTAGGTTTGAACTGCTGACCTTTTGGTTAGCAGCCAAGTTCTTAACCACTATGCCACCACGGCTCCGAAATGTGGGATAGCACACTGAAAATCCAAAAAAGCTTACTAAGCTCACTAAAAAATCTTTTTTTGTGGTAGGTGAAGTAACTTTTCTTTCACCTTGGAGGGGATATCTTGACATGCTCTAGGTTGCTGAACTTCTAGAAATTCACTAAGGTGGTGGGACCTTGAATTTTTGTACAATTTATCTTCTACTTTCTAGTTCACAAGAATATTACTAATGTATCTAAACTACTTGATAATTTTCTCATTAACATAATGTCATCAGAGTAATAGGTCAGTTTAATGTTTTGTGCAATGCCAAGATGATCGAGATCTTGATGGACTATACTATGGCAGAGAGAAGAGCTGACATACCTATGAGGTAAGACTGTGAAGGTGTATTGTTGGCCCTGACAAGCAAAAGCAAACTTTTCATGGTGGTCCTTACATATTGTTACACAGAAAAGGACATATGTCAGATCAATAGCTGCATGTGTGTGTTGATTTGCTTTAGTTAACATATTACATCTGGTGCAGCAACTGCAATTGGGTTCACCACCTAAATACTTCTATGATACCTCACAGTCATTATGATCCATCCAATTTTTGTACAGGCTACTTAAATGGGGATGTGATAAGTATCAGTATGCTTGAAACTTTCAAGTTTTTGATGGTGAAACTAATCTCTACAATCTCCCAAAGGATATAGTGTTGCTCTGGTTTACTATCATGGTACCAAAAAAACAAACCCATTGCTGTCAAGCTGATTCTGACTCATAGCAACCCTACAGGACGGAGTAGAACTGCCTTATAGGGCTTCCAAGGATCAGCTGGCAGATTTAAATTGCCAACCTTCTGGTTAGCAGCCAAGCTCTTAACCATTGCACCACTAGGATATTCTAGGTGCTTCCACTTAGCCCTTCTTTTCATAGGTCTGGGCTGGTGAATAGAAAGCCACCCACTGGGGTGAAAAGGTACTTCACAAGATGGTGAGCACCCAGGTACCCTACTGCCAATGGCATCTGCACCATAGGAGCATGAAGAACACACTGGAAACAGGAAGAAAAGCACCTTTCTTTGCTATGCCTTGCAATATCCTTCCAGAACCCTCAAGTGACAAAGCCTAACACTCCAGTTGGCAAGAGAAGCTGGATGGAGTCCAAGTATTACAAAGCATGGCAAAGGAAGGTGGATTTAGAGCTGAAAGGCAATACACTGATAATTGGCACACCTAGAGAGAAGACTGAAGACTCTTCATTATAGCATATATACTCCTGCATTGTAATTTACTGTTTACATTCTGCCTCTGCCATGAAGCTGTAAGTTTCTCAAGGACAGATACTCTTATTCATTTTTTTAACTTTTCTTTATTGTGGTAAAATATATATAACACAAAATCTGCCATTTTAACCATTTTTAAGTGTACTATTCACTGGCATTAATTATATTCACCGTGTTGTACAACCACAGCCACGATTTTTCAAATCTTTTTAATTTCTCCAAACAGAAACTCTGTACCCATTAAACAATAACTCAATATTTGCCCTTCTCCCTGACCCGGATAGCTACTAATCTACCCTCTGTCTCTATGCATTTGCCTATTATAGATATTGCATGTAACTGGGATCATACAATACCATCCTTTTGTGACTGACTTATTTTATGAAGAATAATGTTTTCAAGGTTCATCCATGTCATAGTATGTATCAGAACTTCATTTCTCTTTATGGCTAAATAATATTCCATTGTATGTATATACTAATCTTTATCCATTCATCTGTTGATGGACATTTGAGTTGTTTCTACCTTTTGGCTATTGTGAATAAAACTGCATTGAGCATTGGTGTATAAGTGTCTGTTTTAGTATTTGTTTCAATTCTTTTGGGAATACACCTTTTTGTTTTATTCACATAATCTATATGCCTATACATAGAAAGAACACCATAAGTGTTGGTTAAATAAATGAAGTAAATAACAGAGAAACCATAACTAAGCAAAAAAATGAATTAAAACAAAAGTTAGTTGATTTGGAGCATAGGTATGGAGTGGAAGAAGATGCGTAGATGATCTTCAAAGTGGTCTGTGTACCTTTTGAGTGGAATATAAATTCATAATTTGTGTGTATACACATTGTGGCAGACACTCCTCCTCCTCTGCCAACAGAGCCCAGTTTTGTTCAGCATCATTAGAGATCCTTGATCCTAGGGTAGGTAAACTGCCACCCCTGCCCCAGAGAATCATGATTTGTCTAAAATCAGTGAAAGGAATTCAAGTGCATCTTAGGCAGGGAATAATCAAGTGGTAGTCACTTTACCAGTTTTGGATTATGAAAAGAAGTGGAAAGAATTGTCCTCATGGCATAAAAGACATGGCATTGTGAGAAGAAACTCTTTCACACTTATCCTTCTCCTATTGAATCTGTTTGTGTGAAGATATAATGCTTGGCTCTGGAGGTCATGAGACGTTCAACGTGTTGAGGATGACAGAACCGAAAGAGACAGAGCTGAGTACTTGATGAAAATATTGAGCTGGTGCACAAAATTGGAAACTGCCTGCTACCAAACTTTTTTTATACGAGTCTACATTTTTTTATTGTTTAAACAACTCTTACATAATATTTTGTTTCTTGGAGGGACAACAATTTTAATGGCTTTTTTTTTGGAAATGGACACCATACTTTAATAATTAGAGGCTTAAAGGGAGTTTCTGGGTGGTGCAAACAGTTAACACACTTGGCTGCTAACCAAAAGGTTGGCAGTTCAAGTCCACCCAGAGGCACCTTGGAAGAAAGTCCTGGTGACCTACTACTGAAAAATCAGCCGTTGAAAAACTTATGGGGCTCAGTTCTACTGTGACACACATCGGGTTGCCATGAATTGGACCTGACTAAGCGGCAACTGGTTTTGAAGAGACTGTGGCACGTGAAATATTAAATACCAGTCTTCTAAGTGAAATAAAAGGAGCTCTGGTGGTGCAACGGTTAAGCGCTTTGCAGTTAACTGAAAGGTCAGCAATTTGAACCCCCCAGTCACTCCACAGGAGAAAAGACATGGTGATCTGCTCCCGTAAAGATTACAGCCTAGAAAACCCTGTGGCACAGTTCTACTCTGTCAGACAGAGTTGCTATGAGTCCAAATGGACTTGACAGCACACAGCAAAATCAACAAAATAAAATAAAAGCCCCAGTTTACCTTGACAATAGAGTAGTGTTCATCACTGATGCTAATCCATACAGCAGTTTTTCTTTTTCTTGAGCTAATGATGTTTTCTCGTATTGCTCAAGAGTGTAGTTCCATGAAGTCTCATTGCCAGAGTTCTGCATCCCATACCGATATACCAGAAGCCTAAGATTTACAGGAAGACTCCAAGGAGAAACAAAGTGTCAGAGATTCCAATTACTCATTTCTCCAGCTTAAGGTCTTTATAAATGAAAACATGCTGAATAGTCACCTTACACTTCCACTTAGCCACTGCTCAAACAACTGGGAAGCATTGTTCAAAGCGTCACTATCTCCCATCTTGCACGCCAGCCCTAACACAGAGGCCCGGAGTAACCTTAGAAAACAAACAAACAAGCACAAAACTTGGGCCTTGAACATTTTTCAACGGGTCTTAATACACACAAGTAAATGTTAAATGTAGATTAGTTTTAAAAAGATAAGAAATAACTTTGTTAGGTGGTCTCCAGCATCATTCCATCCCAGACTACTTGCAATGGGCTTCACTTGACCTTGGAAGTAACTCTGAAAAAAAAAGGCACATGTAAAATTAGTAATAACTTACTATTTATCCACAGTCTACCATTTATTATAATCTACAGCCCCCTGTTACAATATTTTTTCTTTTTTTTTTAAATTAGTTCATAGAACTTTGGGCCTGTCTTTAGGAAAGGGACGTACTCAGTTTCATCACATGGAAATTTTGCTACAATTCTGAAGTTATGAAAGTTATGAACTATCCGGGGCCTTTCTCTAATATTTTATAAAACTTTGGGTAGATCTCTTTTAAATTCCATTTCTTAGTTAACATGTGTAACAGAATAACGCATAACAGACTTCCTGCACTAAGAAGATGGTGCAAGTATTGATAAAATTATAATAATATCGTATTATAATATAACTAACATGTTTATATTGTCTAAGGATTTACAAAGGACTTTTATATTATTTGATCCTCACTACCCCATTACCATAGGTAGGCAAATGCTGACATTTCTGTTTTACAAAGGGAATTAAGATTTATGAATTTTGAACCATCTTCCCAAGGTCTTTCATTTAGTAGATGGAAGACCTAGAGATTTGAATTGAGAATTTGTCTAAAATTACAAGTGTTCTGTCAAAGTGCTACAGAAATCACAAAGCAAAAAAAAGCATCCGGAATGACTATCTTATGATAAAATTTCTCACTGTAAAAAAAGACTATCTTATGATAAAATTTCTCACTGTAAAAATAACAACAGTAAGAATAAGGAAATAAAATGTTATATTTTGATAAGAGTAAATTCATTTTAATGTAGATAAATTCATTGAAAATAGGATCTAGTTAATATCTACGGTTTACAATGTTATTTTAAGTAAAATGTTAATTATTGTATTCCTTCTGACACTAACACATCTTTATGTGGTACACTGAACCGCAAGTACAGATAAACTGCAAGTTGAAAAAGAAAAGGTATCATCTCTTGCTTTGATTAGTTGAGTCATTGCTCTTTCCTCTGATTTCACTTGGCAGGCAAATATGCTTTTGTGTCTCGTGTTCCCCCAGGAGCAACTTCTCCCAGAAACTTTCTGATTCTACTAATGGCTAAACATTTACATTCATAAGATATCATATCATTAACATCACCTTAATCTGAGGGTATAGCTCTTTATCATCTTCAAACATGCTAATGATATAGGTTATTGCTGAAATGACTCTCTGCCATGGCAAAAAATCCTCTTCCTTTGTGAGATACCTGGTCAACTGCAGAGCCTTCTTATAATCAAGAAGTTGAGCTCTGTGAAAGAAAACAAACCATCAAAAAGAACAGTTAATTCAAAAATCCAACTTTAGTTTCCATTGGATTGAAAGTACTAACATGGGAATTATAGTATTGAATGGTATTGAGAATTCTTCTGTTAAATAATTAAGAAAATACATTTATTGCGGAGGCCCAATCATAATTAGTGCTTTCATATACTCAGTAGTAAAGTGTAAGACAGAACATTACGATATACATTTGAAAAAACCACTGTAGCAAAATTTCAGATAACACAAAAGCCATTTAGCTATACAGTTCATGTTGATGAATAGAAACTTCTAAATTTTGGATTCACAAGCTGGTTACAATATAGAAATGTACCACTATAAATGAATCTTATTAACATAATTTACATTGCATACTAAGAGGAAACATGAATAATGTTGTACTCAACAAACCATGAATGCTTTAAACATTCAAATTGAGCTTATATTTTCCACTAAAACATCACCTTTTATACATTACACAATAATCTTCATAAACAAAAATGGTTTTTTTCCTCCAAAAATTTTCAAGATACTATTGACATTTTAAAGTTTAAAGGAACCAATTTCTTCTCTCTTACCAATGATTCTAGAACCTTTTGAAATCATATTCTCAGGAATCTGTTATGCTTCAAATTTTAGCCTAGCTTTTGGAAAGGATCTCAGGTGGAAATCCTGTCTTTTCAAATTATACTTTGAAAGTTTAAATGAAAGAAAAAACTTAAAAGTATTGACTTCGGTAATGCTGATGCATTTTGTGATAGTGTGTTTGAGGTTACTTTGTGAATGAAGAACAAAGTATTGTATCTAGATATCTCCATTATATTTATAGACTAAGAGTTTGATTAGAGGATGAAGCAGTACTGGGAAGAGAGAAAAACAAAAATATCTGGCATCGTATGATTGGTACTAACAACATGTAATTCAGAGTTCGTTTCCAGTTCAGAAGGCTGATTTTCCCCATTTTCTCAATTCCTGTTGTTATTTAGAAGGATTTACATTTTGGAGCACTCAAGCTCCCTCAGTAAAAAGTATAAATAAGATAGAGAAATGGGGCATTTTATGTGAGCATGTTTAAGTTAAAAATGGCAGAACTTTGTGTTCACCTTTGAAAGTTAGTTGAGAATTCTAGCTTTCATGATTCTCTATATTCCCAGCTGAACAGAGCCACAGCTATGTCCAGTCAATATTTTTTAGGACGTACGAAGAATAGTTGTTGCTCTGAGTGAAGAGGGCTAATGAAAGTTTAGGAAAAGTGATCAGATTCTTTGGCTAGAAACCAAGCTGCATAGCTCTATAGATGACAAGATTAGGTAGGAGGCATGGGCCTTAGTTACAACGGAAAGAGGACAGGCTAATTGGATAGTATTAAGTAGAAGTAAGAAGGGAATCCAGTGGCCTGAGGGTTAGAGGCCCTGATTAAATACTAAATATTAATTGTACTCTAATTGTATGGGAAATAAACATCCTATTCTAGTGCCTTATTTTTCCAATTCACTTGACAGTCATGCAATATTACTTTGGTACCACTTGTTTCCTTTAAGTCTGAGTCAGAAAGACAGTACACTTGGTTGGCATTACAGGGATAATATTTTGCCAGTAAGCTGATGCACTTTTCATTCACCGTAAGTCATGTTACCTCTGCAGCTCCCATCTACGGAGTCAGTGGTATTTGGTAATTCAGAGGAAGAGTACTATCATTTGGAACCAAGACTCTCAAATTTGAGCATACATTAGCATCACCTGGAAAGTTTGCTAAAACGCATACCGTTGGGCTCCATTCCCAGAGTTTTTGATTCAGTAGGTCTGGGATAGGGCCCCAAAATTTGCATTTCTAACAAGATCCTAGGCAATGCTGATACTGCTGGTGAGAATGTCTGGTTTTTAGAACAAAAACATCTATAGTGCCCTTCCCTAATTGCTTTACAGTGCTGTGTTGGCTCACAGCTGCCCCCTTCTCAAGAGAATAGTCTTTGCAAAACACATCCATTTTGCCTAAGAGATAATACAACCCTCACCCCTCCTCAATGACTGACTGGCTAATTCAGAGATAAAAAACACCAGCCTGCTCTCCACAATTTGGGCCAACTCTGTGGTAAAATTCCTAGTGGAATTTAGCAAAACTAGACTCCAGCTGAGATCTCACCTTGCTCAGCTTTTCCCCCTTCCCTGTCCCGCTTTCCTCACTCCCTATCTCTTGAAAGTACTCTCAGTACACCAGTGAGCCTTGACATTCATTGGGTTTGAAGGTGCAAGAAGAATGAAGAACATATTTATTGTCAGATGCACCTGTTTCATTCTGCTTATTAAATATAATAGTTACATTTCTTTTTTGAAATATTGTATTGTGTTTTAGGTGAAAGTTTACACAGCAAATTAGGTTCCCATTTAAAAATTTTTATACAAATTGTTCCATGACACTGGTTATAATTTTCACAATGTGTCAGCATTCTCATCATATCCATTTTGTTTGTTCTGTTTCCATTAATCTAGTTTCCCTTCCGCTCCTTGCCTTGGTCATCTTTGCTTTTGGGTAAATGTTGACTGTTTGGTCTCAAATAGTTGACTGTTTAAGGGAGCACATCACTCACGGGTGATACTGTTTATTTTACAAGCCAATCTATTATTTGTCTGAAAGGTGACCTCCAGGAGTTGCTTCAGTTCCTAGTTCAAGGGATATCTTAGAGTGATAATTTTAGGGGTTCCTCCAGTTTCTATTGGTTCAATAATTCTGGCCATTTTTAGGAATTTGAATTTTGTTCTGCTTTTTTCTCCCATCCTATCTGGAACCTTCTATTCTTTCCCTGGTAAGAACAGTTGGCAGTGGTAGCCGGGCACCACCTAGTTCTTCTGGTCTCAGACTAGAAGAGGCCTGTGGACTAGTTTCTTCTTTGAGCCTTTGGTTTCTTTTGTTCTCTTTTGCTCCAGCCAAGTAAAGACCAATAGTTGTATCTTAGACGGCTGCTCACAAGCTTTTAAGATCCCAGATGCTACTCACCAAACTAGGATGGAGAATATTATCTTTATGACTACATTATGCTAATTGACTGAGTTGTCTCCCGAGATGATGGTTCTAAGCCTTTTAACCCAGTAAACCAGTCCTGTGAGGTGTTTGGATAGGTCTAGAAAGTCTCCATAGCTGTGTCTCCTATGTGATTTATTATATATAAATACATATGCAGCACACACAAACATGTACATACATATGCCTACTGGTACACCTATATATGCACATACATGTACTTGCATGTGCCTTCCTATACATATATATGCATACATATCTACCTATATAACCATATTCATATTTTTTGGTTGTTATTGTTGCCATGAAATTGTATATGTTATAATATTTACCAAAACTGTCTCTTTTCTTGCACATTTCCTTGTTTCTTCGTTTATCTTGGTTGAGTTGTACAGACTTCACCGATGTTTGGTATTACCTTTCCCATTACCAGAAATAATAAGTGTCTACCATCTAGAAAGTGATTTCCCTTTCCTCTCCCGCCCATCCTTATTAATCATCAAAGAATGTTGCTTTCCGTGTGTATACCTATTCTTGACTTTTTATAATAGTGAGACCATACTATATTTGTCCTTTCCTGATTGACTTATTTCACTCAGCATAATATCTTCCAGATTCATCCATGTTATAAGATGTTTTGCAGACTCATTATTCTTTATAGTTGCATAGTATTCCATTGTATGTACGTACACAATTTGTTTATCCATTCACCTGTGGATGGGCACTTACGTTGTTTCCATTTTTTACTATCATGAATAATGCTGCAGTGAACATAGCTGTGCATATGTCTATTCATGTCACTGGTGTTATGTCTCTTGATATATACTTAGGAGTGGGATTACTGAATCCGAAGGCATTTATATTTCTAGCTTTTGAGGAACTGTCATATCATTTTCCATAGTGGTTATACCATTTTACACTCCCAACAGCAGCATGTAAGAGTTCCAATTTCCCCACAATCTCACCAACATTTGTTGTTTTCTGTTTTTTGGGTTTTTTTTTATCATTACTATTTTTGCAGGAGTAGTATCTCATTGTAGTTCTCATTTGCATTTCTCTAATGGCTAATGACCATGAGAATCTCTTCCTGTGTTTGTTGACTGCCTAAACATCCTCTTTGGTGAACTATTTCTTCGTGAACTTTGAACATTTTTGATTGGATTATGTGTATTTTTGTTGTTGAGTTGTTGAAGTTTTCCATATATTTTAGAGATTAGAGCCTTGTCAGATATGCCATTCTCAAAAATTGTTTTCCCAGTCTGTAGGTTCTCTTTTTATTCTTTTGGTAAAGTCTTCTGATGAGCATAAGTGTTTAACTTTCGGGGGGTCCCAGTTATCTAATTTACCTTCTGTTGTTTGTGCATTATTAGTTGTGTTTGATTGACTATATATGCCTAAAATTAGGTCCCCTAGTTTTGTCCCTATGTTATATTCTAGTAACTTAATAGTTTTAGATATAACATTTAGGTCTTTGATCTATTTTGAGTAAGTTTTTGTGTATGATGTGAGGTATGGATCGTGATTCATTTTTCTGTAAATAGATACACAGTTTTGCCAGCACCATCTGTTAAAGAGACTGTTTTTTCCCCATTGAATGAACTTTGACCCCTTGTTGAAGATCAGCTGCCCGTGTTGTTGTTGTTAGGTGCCATTGAGTCGGTTCCCACTCATAGCAACCTTATGTACCACAGAATGAAACACTGCCTGGTCCTGCGCCATCCTCACAATTGTTGTTATGCTTAAGCCCATTGTTGCAGCCACTGTGTCAATCCATCTCACTAAGGGGCCTCCTCTTTTTCAATGACCCTCTACTTTACCTAACAACATGTCCAAAGTATGTGAGATATAGTCTCGCCATCCTTACTTCTAAGGAGCATTCTGGTTGTATTTCTTCCAGGACAGATCTGTTCGTTCTTTGATGACTTCAAATTTTCCTAGATTCATACTTTGTACATTCCACGTTCTGATTATCAATGGGTTTGCAGCTGTTTCTTCTCATTTTGAGCTGTGCCACATCAGCAAATGAAGGTCCTGAAGGCTTGATTCCATCCATGTCATTAAGGTCGACTCTACTTTGAGGAGGCAGCTCTTCCCCACTCGTCTTTTGAGTGTCTTCCAACCTGAGGAGCTCATCTTCCGGCACTATATCACACAGTGTTCAGCTGTTATTCATAAGCTTTTCACTAGTTAAATCTTTTCAAAAGTAGACTGCCAGATTCTTCTTCCTAGTCTGTCTTAGTCTGGAAGCTCAGGTGAAACCTGTCCCTCGTGGGTGACCCTGCAGGTATTTGAATACTGGTGGCATAGCTTCCAGCATCACAGCAACATGCAAGCCCCCAAAGTAGGACAAACTGACAGACACATGGGGGCAGCAACCCATAGATGGGTAGATTTACTTCTGGGTTCTCAATTCTATTCCACTGGTCTGTGTGTCTGTCATTGAACCAGTAACAGGCCGTTTTGATTACTGTGGCTGTCTAGTACATTTTCCACCACTTGTCTGTCAGTTTGTTTTACTGTGGTGGCTTGTGTGTTACTGTATTGCTGGAAGCTATGCCACTGGTATTTCAAATACCAGCAGGGTCACCCATGGTGGACAGGTTTCAGTGGAATTCCCAGACTTAGACAGGCAAGGAAGAAGGACCTGGTGATCTACTTCTAAAAACATTGGCCAGTGAAAACCTTATGAATATCAGTGGAGCATTGTCTGATATAGTGCTGACAGATGAACCCCTCAAGTTGGAGGGCATTCAAAATATGACTGGGGAAGAGCTACTACCTCAAAGTAGAGTTGACCTTAATGAAATGGATGGAGTCAAGCTTTCAGGACTTTCATTTGCTGACATGACATGATTCAAAATGAGAAGAAACAACTGCAAACATCAATTAATAATCAGAATGTGGAATGCATGAAGTATGAATCTAGGAAAATTGCAAGTTGTCGAAAATGAAATGGAATGCATAAAGATGGATATCCTAGGCATTAGTGAGCTGAAATGGACTGGTATCGGCCATTTTAAATTGGACAGTCTTAGGGTCTATTATACCAGGAATGACAAACTGAAGAGGAACAGTGTCACATTCTTTGTCAAAAACAACATTTTAAGTTCTATCCTGAAGTACAGTGTTGTCAATGATAGGAAACACTCCATACGTCTATTGAAAGATTCTACAGGGAAAATATTAAACTACACAGGAAGCATCAAAAGAAGATGGAAGGAATGCATACAGTTACTGTACCAGAAAGAATTGGTCAACATTCAACCATTTCAGGAAGTAGTATACGATCAAGAACTGATGGTACTGAAGGAAGATGTCCAAGCTAAACTGAAGGCACTGGAGAAAAACAAGGCTCTGGGAACTGACAGAATACCAACTGAGATGTTTCAACGAACAGATGCAGAGCTGGAAGTGCTCACTGTCTATGCCAAGAAATTTGGAAGATAGCTACTCGACCAAATGACTGGAAGAGATCCATATCTGTACCCATTCCAAAGAAAGGAGATCCAACAGAATTTGGAAATTATTGAACAATATCATTAATATCACACACAAGTAAAAATTTGCTGAAGATCATTCAAAAGCAATTACAACAGTAATTGACAGGGCACTGCCAGAAATTCAAGCTGGATTCAGAAGAGGATGTGGAACAAAGATATCACTGCTGATGTCAGATGGATCATGGTTGAAAGGAGAGAATACCAGAAAGATGTTTACCTGTGTTTTATTGATTATGCAAAGGCATTTGACTGTGTGGATCATAACAAATTATGAACAACGTTGTGAAGAATGGGAATTCCAGAACACTTAATTGTGCTCATGAGGAACCTGTACATAGATCAAGAGGCAGTTGTTCAAACAGAACAGGGGGATACCACTAAAGTCAGGAAAGGTGTGGGTCAGGGTTATATCCTTTCACCATACTTATTCAATCTGTATGCTAAGCAAATAATCTCAGAAGCTGGACTATATGAAGAAGAACTCAGCAACAAGCTTGGGGGAAAGCTCTTAAACAACCTGCAATATGCAGATGACACAACCTTGCCTGCTGAAAGCGAAGAGGACTTGAAGCACTTATTGATGAAGATCAAAGGCCACAGCCTTCAGTGTGGATTACACATCAATGTAAAGAAAGCAAAAATCCTCACAGCTGGACCAATAAGCAATATCATGATAAATGAAGAAAAAATTGAAGTTGTCAAGGATTTCATTTTACTTGGATCTACAATCAACGCCCATGGAAGCAGCAGTCAAGATATCAGATGATGCATTGCATTGGACAAATCTGCTGTAAGAGATCTCTTTAAAGAGTTAAAAAGTAAATAAGTCACTCTATGGACTAAGGTGCACCTGACCCAAGCCATGGTGTTTTCAAATGCCTCATGTGTATGGGAAAGATGGACAATAAATAAGGAAGACAGAAGAATTGATGCTTTTGAATTATGGTGTTGACGGAGAATATTGAATATACCATGGAATTCCAGAAGAACGGACAAATCGGTCTTGATAGAAGTACAGCCAGAATGCTCAGCAGAAGCAAGGATGGTGAGACTTTGTTTCACATACTTTGGACATGTTATCAGGAGGGACCAGTCCCTGGAGAAGGGCATCATGTTTAGTAAAATAGAGTGTCAGTGAAAAAGAGGAAACCCCTCAATGAGATGGATTGACATAGTGGCTGCAACAATGGGCTCAAACACAGCAACAATCGTGAGGATGGTGCAGGATTGGATAGTATTTCATTCTGTTGTATATGATTCCGAATCAACTCGACAGCACCTAACAACAACAACAACTCAAGGAAGATCCATTAATATGAATATCATTCAAATTTACGTACCAACCACTTAGGCCAAAAATGAAGACACTGAAGATTTTTACCAACTTCTGCAGTCTGAAATGAACCAGACGTGCGATCAAGATGCATTGATAATTACTGGTGATTGGAATGCGAAAGTTGAAGGATCAAAGAAGAAGGATCGGTAGTTGGAAAATAGTTGGTGATAGGAATGATGCCGGAGATGGCATGATAGAATTTGGTAAGACCAATGAACTATTCATTGGAGATACCTTTTTTCACCAACATAAACAGCGACTATACACGTGGACTCTGCCAGATGGAATACAAAGGAATCAAATTGACCATATCTGTGGAAAGAGATGATGGATAAGCTCAGTGTCATCAATCAGAACAAGGCCAGGTCTGACTGTGGAACAGACCATCAACTGTTCATATGCAAGTTCAAGTTGAAGCTGAATAAAATTAAAACAAGTCCGCGGGAGCCAAAGTACAAACGTGAGTATATCCCACCTGAATTTAGAGACCATCTCAGGAATAGATTTGATGCATTGAACAGTAATGACTGAAGACCAGATGAGTTGCGGGACAACGTCAAGGACCTCATACATGAAGAAAACAAAAGGTCATTAAAAAAAAAGGAAGGAAAGAAAGAAAAGACAAAAATGGAAGTCAAAAGAGACTCTGAAACTTGCTCTTGAATATAGAGCGGTTAAAGTGAATGGAAGAAATGATGAAGTAAAAGAGCTGAACAGGAGGTTTCAAAGGGCGGCTTGAGAAGACAAAGTGAAGTATTATAATGAAATGTGCTAAGGCCTGGAGATAGAAACCTAAAACGGAAGAACACACTTGGCATTTCTCAAGCTGAAAGTACTGAAGAAAAAATTCGAACTTCGAGTGCAATATTGAAGGATTCTATGGGCAAAACATGAAATGATGCAGCAAACATAAAAAGAAGATGTAAGGAATACACAGAGTCACAGTACCAAAAACAATTGGTTAATGTTTGACCATTTCAGAGGTATCATATGAGCAAGAACCCATGGTATTGAAGGAAGGAGTCCAAACTGCACGGAAGGCATTGGCGAAAAATAAGCCTCCAGGAATTGCTAGAATACCAATGGAGACCTTTGAACAAATGGACGCAACACTGGAAGTGCTCACTCAATTATGTCAAGAAATTTGGAAGACAACTAACTATGTGGCCAACAAACTGGAAGAGATTCATATTTGTGTCCGTTCCAAAGAAAGGTGATCCAACAAAATGTGAAAATTATCAAACACTATAATGAATATAACACACAAGTAAAATTTTCCTGAACGCAATTCAAAAATGTTTGCAGCAGTACATCAGCTGGGAGCTCCCAGAAATTTAAGCAGTATTCAGAAGAGGCCATGGAATGAGGGATATCATTGCTGATGTCAGACAGATCTTGGTTGAAAGCAGAGAATACCAGAAAGATGTTTATTTGTGTTTTATTGACTATGCAAAGGCATTTGACTGTGTGGATCATAACAAATTATGGATAACATTGTGAAGAACAGGAATTCCAGAACACTTAATTGTGCTCATGCAGAACCTGTACATAGACCAAGAGGTAGTCATTCGAACAGAACAAGGGGATACTGTGTGGTTTAAAGTCAGGAAAGCTGTGCGTTGGGGTTGTATCTTTTCACCATACTTATTCAATCTGTATGCTGAGCAAAGAATCCGAGAAGCTGAACTATATGAAGAAGAACTCACCATCAGGATTGGAGGAAGGCTCATAAACAACCTGCAATATGCAGGTGACACAGCCTTCTTGCTGAAAGTGAAGAGGACTTGAAGCACTTATTGATGAAGAGCAAAGACTACAGTCTTCAGTATGGATTACACCTCAACATAAAACAAAAATCCTTGCAACTGGACCAATAAGCAACATCATGATAAACGGAGAAAATAATGAAGTTGTCAAGGATTTCATTTTACTTGGATCCACAATCAACATCCCTGGAAGCAACAGTCGAGCAATCAAAGGACCTACTGCACTGGGCAAATCTGCTGCGAAACACTTCTTTAAAGTGTTAGAAAGCAAAGATGTCACTTTGAGGACTAAGGTGGGCCTGACCAAAGCCATGGTATTTTCAATTACTTTATATGTATGTGAAAGCTGGACAATGAACAAGGAAGACTGAAGAAGAATTGATGCATTTGAATTCTGGTGCTGAAGAAGAATATTGAATATAACATAAACTGCCTGAAAAATAAACAAATCTGTCTTGGAAGAATTACAGCCAAAATATTCCTTAGAAGCAAGGATGGCAAGACTTTATCTCACATAATTCGGACATTTTTTTTTTCAGGAAGGACCAGTCCCTGGAGAAGAACATCATGCTTGGTAATGTAGACGGTCAGCAAAAAAGAGGAAGACCATCAAAGAGATGGACTGACACCGTGGCTGTAAACATGGACTCAAACACAGCAATGATTGTGAGGATGGCACACAACCAGGTAGTGTTTTGTTCTGCTGTACTAGGACTTCCAGTATAAAATTGAATAAGAGTGGTGATAATGGGCATCCTTGTCTCACTCCCCTTCTCAAAGGGAATACTCTCAAATTGGGCCAAGTAATATCTCAAGCATTTTTCAGATCTATTGCAGTGATTCCCTCTATTTCTTTTTGTTTGTTTGTTTTCTGAGTTTGTTTCAGTTTCTTCCTTTCCACAGCTCTTCACAATCTTATGCGGGTATGGCCAAAGTGCTGGTATATAGATTTTAGAAGTGAGGAAATTTTGATGTTCACTAAAGACAATCATATTCTCTATTATTTACAACAGGAATCTAAACTACAGATTCAAAAGAGCTTTTCTAAGTGCCTTGCTCTTGCTGTTAATCAGCGGTAGATGCCTTTTGGACAAGTCAATAATTAATAAACTATGTTCTCCCATTCATTCTTGGAATCATCACTATAATCATGATATTATTGAGTACTCTCTAAAGACCAGATAATCTTTTGGGTACTTTACATGCATTATTTCATTGATTCCTCAAGAAAGTCTTATGAAGTCATCTCCTTTTTACTAATAAGGAAATTGAGGCAGAGAAAGGTTAAGAAACTTACTCAAGGTTATACGGAATCAGGATTGTAATCTAGTACAAAAGCCTGTCTTTTATCCTCATAATTCCTCCCTTGAAAAACATCTAGAACGTTTGCTGGCTTCCAGTATACTCTCTAGAAAGTTTGTGTAAAATAGTTCTTTCAAGCCTTTTGTGCTGTTATACTATTCTTCCAGCCATACTTGAGTGCTTGTTTATTGAGTATGTACTTTGAGCAAAAGAGCCTGGTGGCGCAGTGGTTAACACTCTCCCAGCTGCTAACCAAAAGGTCCATGGTTCGAACCCACCAGTCACTCTGCAGGAGAAAGATATGGCAGTCTGCTTCCTTAAAGATTACAGCCATAGAAACCCTATGGGGCAGTTCTACTCTGTCCTATAAGGTTGCTATGAGTTAGAATCAACTCCACAGCGATGGGTTTAATTTGGTTTACTATGAGCAAGGAACAGTCAGGGACTAGAGATAAAATGATTAGGAAGATGGTCTGGGTGCCTACCCTCTTGAAATACAGTTTAATGCAGGGAGATGGACAATATAATAAACAATGACAATATAACATTGTGGGGAAATAGAGGGACACATAAGAGGAACATCTATCCCAGAAATCCTGGGAGTTTTCCTTAGGAAGTGGCAATTCATTCTCAGTATATTGCTTATATCTAGGATGAGACCACTACAAAATCCAGTGAAATACATTGCCTGTGTCCCTAACTCCTAAAAAAGTGCCAGACTCTCAATAAATGCTTGTTGAATTCATGGTGTTAGACTATCTGAAAAATTTCAGAGGTGCCATGGCTGCTACTCCTACATTCCCCAATCTATGTTGATTTTTTTTTCTAAGTGCAAGTTACCTTCAGCCCATGAAAAAAGTCAACTTTTCCTAAATGATTCCTTAATTCTGATCAATCCCAGAGCACCATGGCTGAGTCTTCTTACCCAGTGACCTGAACAAGATTTGGCAATTCTAGCCATAAAATCTTATAGTGGCCTAGAGCTCAAAGAACTGAATTAATGAAATGCATTGCTTGTCCTTTTTATTAAATCAAATTATAAAGACACACTTCTTAGCATCTGCAAATGTCGCTCCTAATTAGCTGAAGGACTCTGACATAGACAAGCCCTACTCAAAGTCAATTGAGGATTTTTGTGTATATATTAAGGGTTAATGTCAGTATTTTGGCTAGGATGCTCACAAGAACTTAAAATGGAGGACTTTAGAGTTAAGCAAACAATGATATAAACAGTGGCTTTGGATATTTTCAACTAAAATTGATTAATATTTAAAAGACTTGCTTTGTAGCTAACTTTGTTGAAATTTATTAAGAATATTTTTATAAGAAAACTATTGGAACTAACAGAAGATTTCAGCAAAGTTTCAGGATACAAGATAAACATACAAAAATCAATTGGATTCCTTTAC
>NW_004444007.1:13003994-13046154 GCF_000243295.1 Trichechus manatus latirostris | reverse complement strand
CCTACTTTGGTGAGCAGCGTCTGGGGTCTTAGAAGCTTGCAAGTGGCCATCTAAGATGCACCAATTGGTCCCACCCACTTGGAGTAAAGGAGAACGAAGAACGCCAAAGGCACAAGGAAAGTACTGGCCCAAGAGACTGAATGGGCCACATAAACCAGAGACTTCATCAGCCTGAGACCAGAAGAACTAGATGGTGCCCAGCTACCACAAATGAACGTCCTGACAGGGAACACAACTGAGGGTCCCTGATGGAGCAGTAGAATGATGGGATGCAGAACTCAAATTCTAGTAAGAAGACCAGACTTAATGGTCTGACTAAGACTGGAGGCACCCTGGAAAGCATGGCCCCTGGTCTCTCCATCACCCCAGAACTAAAACAATTTCCGAGGCCAACTCTTCAGACAGGGATTGGACTGGACTGTGTGACATAAAGTGATACTTGTGAAGAATGTGCCTCTTAGACAAGTAGACACAAGAGACCAAAGGGGCGGCTTCTGTCCAGAGGTGAGAGGGGAAGGCAGAGAGAGTTAGGAGCTGGTTGAATGTTCATGGGGAATCAGGGGCGGAGAGGAGGAGTGTGCTGTCGCAGAATGGGGTGAGTGGTTGGGGTCTCATAACAATGTATGCTAAAAAAATTATATCCATAAAAAAAGAATATTTTTATAATAAAACCCATGGTATTTGAAAGAATCTTGCCTCACTCTAAAACTCACCTTGCCAAGGCAAAAGCATCATCAATAAGACTTGCACGATCAGCAGAAGAAAAGTCCTGGAAAGAGGAGGAAAAAGAGGTAAGAGACATATTCTTAAATCCAGTAAAATGTGTTGAAAAAAATTAATCCCATTAAGACGTTGTTATTAGAATAAAAATATAACAGTTCACAGCCATTGCTATCTCTTACCATGTGGGAGGAGGAGAGATTTTCTGCTAGTTTGTTCCAAGTTTGTGCTTCATAATTTACACGATAAAATCCAACATGATCTGGGTTTATTTTGAGAAAAGTATTTCCACTGGGATCAGAAGAGTTCAAAGTGATTCCTGTGGTAGTAAATAAACTCTAATGAGAAACATGTTTGCATATACTGTAAACATAGAGAAATTAGACCCAGAGGGTAAAAAGATCAGAAAAGAAAAGAAATGTATTAGCTCAAGGAGTCAAGTTTGATTTCAGTCCCAAACCCCAAAGCCTAATTCTTATTTAGTTGCCTAACTTTAGAATGTCACTGGAGTGCAGGAGCTGAAAAAGAAATCAGTAATGTAAGTATCCTGTAATTTGTGACTTAAACTTCTTACTGGCAGAAGCTTGCAAGTGGGTGAAACAATTCTCTTGTCAATCCTTCAATAAAAGAAAACAATGCCTAAAGACAGAAGTCGTGCCTCCTGGGGGTAGTCTATATATTTCTAATCATAATGGATTAACTACACAAAGAATATTCACTGGGGAAGCCTGCGGAGGGGATAAAATGTAAACATTTAAAAGGATACTTTGTTTATTCAAATCTACCTTCAAGTTGATGGAAATGGCTATTGTGAAGCAGCATAATGATTTGAGAATCAGTAGCACTTTTAAAATGTCAAGCAGGCCTGTAATAGAACTGAAATCCAAATACAACATTCTGGATTTTGCAACCCTTTTCATACTTGCTCTTCCAATTTTATTTATCTTGTAGTCTTTTACTTCTTTATTTCAACTGATGACATCAATGCATTTTCATCAACGGATTTGCCAAATTAACTTTTACGCTAAAGTAGCATCCAGTATTTGCACAGGGCTTGGTATATAGCTTTCAGAAGCCCAACATTGAAGGATCAGAGACTTACGTTTTAGGTAAAAGCTACTGAAGTTAATTACCTTGCTTAAAATAATAGCTATGGTCTGACTTGGCCCATATTTGTTATTGTTACTTATATTAATCCTATACTTTGCAATTCACATAAGAGCTCAACGGCTAACCCAACATTCAACAGTTCTAGTCCACCAGCTGCTCCTTGGAAACACTGTAGGGCAGTTCTAGTCTGTCCTACAGGGTCCCTGTCAGAATAGACTCGACAGCAATGGGTTTGGTTTTTCTCTTTGTTTGCACGGACAGTATACAATTGAAATAATCGTGTGGGAATAACTCATATATCTGAGTAATTTCAATTAGTTTGATGTAGTAAAAATGTAGAGTGTGTATTGGGAAATAGGAGATGAGGTTGGAAATATAGGTTGGTGCTTCAATTGGAAGACACATGCCATGTTAAAGAATTCATCTTCTGAGAGGTGGGAAGATAGGAAAGATTTTTAAGCAGAGAAATAATATGTTCAAGTCCTTTTTCTTGAAAGATAATTTTGATAGTGGCATGGGATAGAGGGGGACAGTGGTGGTTCAGTGGTTGAATTCTTGTCTTCCAATCTGGGAGGCGTGGGTTGGATTCTTGGCCAAGGCACCTCATGCGCAGCCACCACCTATCTGTCAGTGGAGGCTTGCATGTTGCTATAATGCTGAACAGGTTTCAGCTGAGCTTCCAGCCTAAGATGAGGTGGGAAGAAAGGCCTGGCTATCTACTTCAGAAAATTAGCCCGTGAAAATCCTATGGCTCAAAAGTTTGATCCGTAACCTATCACAGGACTGGGAAGTGAATCCTTCTGCTGTGGATGGGATTGCCATGAATCAGGGCCAGCTCAAGGGTAGCCAACAACAACAATGGGATGTAGAGTGGAAGGACAGTCTAGGGCAAAAAGACTAACTCAGAGTTCACTGTAATAATCTGGGCAAGAGAGGATAAGGGGTTACACTAATGTTGAGATGATGAAGCTAGAAAGGAGGTGATGTATTCAAGAGACCCATCACAGGTACAATCAGCACAACTTGTTCTTTGACTTGATGTGGAAAGTTAGGGGAGGGGAAGATAACTTGCATGATTGGATGAATTATGGCATTTCCAGTAGAGAATAGAGGAAGATGAGTTAAGTTTGGGAGGAAAGATGATTTAAATTTTGGAAGTGTTTGCAAGGCCTGGAAGATATCCAGGGCACAGTAGTTTTTCATAATATATGGATAAACTCTTCAACAAGACAATAAGTTTCTTTAGAAACTTTCAGAGTAGGTACTTGACAAATTATAAACTCTTACCTCACTCATGGAGTATTTATCTTTCTTTGTCATTCTCCCATGGAGAAGTTGTTGAAAGGAAGCTAATCTTTTGGCAGATGTACACTTTGAATGTTTGTATCGGGAAGAGTGTCTCTTGCTAAGCATAGAGCCATATGTTACACAAGAAAGAGCATGAACTTTTGAGTCCAACAGACACAGGATAAAATCCTTACTCTGTAACTTACTAGCTGTGTGACGCTGGCCAAATCACTTGACCTCTCTGTGTTCCAGTTCACCATGAGGGAAATAGGGATAAAACTCCCTCATGGGGCTATTGTGAAGATTAAATAAGTTAATATAGGTACAGTGTCGGCCACATAGTTATGTGTGCAACAGATGGTAGCTCTCCACGTTATTATGAAAGGAGATATGCTGCCTTTTCTATAAATAGCAAACCAAATATAAATAACATTGAGAAGTTCTTGGCAATCAATCTAAATACTGCAGTATTTTAGTGTGCTTTATGTGTGCCTCTAGACAGTTAAGCCTGTCTAGAGTTACTGTGATTTTTCTCACTTTATAGATGAGGAAGCTGAGATCCAGGAAGGCAGTAGTTAAGGACTTTCCAAGTTCGTGTTACTTTCAGAACAGTTGTCAACAGCAAAATACCATTGGATTGTTTAGTTACGTGATGAAGTAAGTAGGACTAAAATGCTGATGCTTATTCCAGGCGGTGTACAGAAGTAACGGTGTGTTTCCTTCCGTATCGCTCATTTACTAATACTTTTTTTTTCTGATTATAACAGTAGTATGTATTCTTTAGGGGAACATTTGAAAAATACAAAAAAAAGTATAAAGAAGAATATAAAGTTACCCATCACAGTTAACACTATGTTGTTTATCTTCTACATGTGTTTTTGTGTGTTTGTTTTCTACACACACACATAAATACACAACACACAAAATGGGATCCTACTCTTTATGATTAGTAACCTTTTTTCATTTGAAATTATACTGTTCCTTGTCTATCTTAGTATGGAAATTGTGCTGAAACCTGTCAGCATCCTAGCAACATGTAAGCTGGCAGATGGGTGGTGGCTACGCGTGAGGGGCACTGGTCCAGAATTGAACCCGGGTGTTCAGCATTGAAGGCAAGAATTCTACCACTGAACCATCAAATGAACAGACCTGGTGTATAAAATCCTCCATTATCTTCCCCTGTCTGCTGGCCAGAGGCAAAAGATCCAGCAACAGACTCCACTCCAAGTGGTGGTGGAGCCAGAAGAAGACAGGGCTTCTAAGTCATCATCTGGAAGAGAGTCACCTCAGAGAGGTGCCTAGTCAGTAACACTTCAGTTGGATTTTTGCATGAACAGGAAGCTTTTATTGCACCAAGCCACTATTGACAGTCTCCAAAAGCAACATTGAGACTCCTTTGGCTAATGTAATATATAAGGCTGCCATAGATTGATGACATCTCTAAAATAATTGAACTATCTTAACTCTCCCTTTACCCTTACTAAGTAAACTATCTTCTTGGGAAGAGGACCTTAATTAGCTGACATGAGTATTCTGGTTCACTTGGCCAGTAGATTTTATCTGCTTAAGTTAAGAAATTAGCATTTTTGGATAATCTCTCTTATGTTTGGTTTATACGAATAAATATCCCAAGGATTGGTTGCCCAGAGCTGAACGGATGAAACTGAGCTTCTGACCCAGGAAAACAGAGCAACAGTCATTGAATCTATAATGATCCAATCAAAGTTGGGACATATTCCACCGAGGCTCAGCTCATTAAATGAGTCTTTGTCATTAAATACCAAAACAGTATGCACATCATCATTTTGATATGAAATATTTAAATACAACTATTACAAAATTTTAATAATTTTCTATTTCTATGAGAGCTAGAATTTGGTTATATAAACCTTCTAGAATACATCCTCGAATCTGGAAGTAGGAGTTAAGAAAACAATCATCACAAAGTCTGTATCATTTCCTAGCTCCTAGATCCGCTCCCAGACCCTATGGACTTACCAGCATCTGTTTTAAAATATTATGTTTTTAGCGAGATCTCATATCATGTGATTACCTTTAATTCCTTATAAGTGTTAGAAAGCAGCAAATTAAAAGCTGAAAAGTGATGTACCACTAAAATAAACGTGGAGGCACTGAAAATAGCCAAAATAGTAGCCGATACTAACGACAGAGACATACTAGAATATACACAGACCATCTCAAAAAGTACAGCAGTTTGGGGCAAACAATCCTTTTTAAGCAAGAACATCTAATCTGTCTGGATACGCACAGTACCTTGTTGGAACTATGGAGGCCTGAGGACAAGAAGTATGACGCATAGTTTGTGATTTCAAGGAGCTTATAATTTAGTTGAAAAAAAGAGAGAGAGCACGTGAAGCTTAAATAACAAGGATGCTGTTAAAGTTAGAAGGTAATAATTGAAGGAGTCTAAGGATGGATGAAACCGACAACATAAAATATACCACAAGAAAGTGAGGTGAGAGATTATTCAGGGTGAACTAGAATAACCAGAGGTGGTTTTGTGATAGAGGTCCTCTTCTTTTGTTAGAAACTCCATGTTTAATTTTTGTCACGTATAAAACATTATCTACAAAAGAAATATAAATAAAAGACCTTAGCAGAAAGTCCCACTACTGCCTGGGAATTTTCTAACTGATGAATCATCAAGGAAACCAAGAGAAGGGAGGGAGGGCTGGTAACCTGAGCTGGTTGTCCATTCAGTAAACTCAGGACATGTTCGTCATCTGTGTTCTGTACTGAGAGCTGAAGACGTCCTTAAACAGGAAACAGGAACTCATTGCAGAGCCTAAAAATGCAACAGTGACTTTGAAGTAGGAAGAGATGTCCAGTCTGCCTCTGGCTAAGTGGCCAGTCATGATTCTGAAGTTTCAGATAAAAGTAGATTTGTCACTAAAGCCCTGTGGACATCAGCACCTTTTCATTCACTGGTTGCTTCATTTATTCATTCAATAAACAATTACTATGTGCCTGATAGTACTGTCTGCTGGAGATACAGAACAACGACAACAAAAAGATAAGCTCTGTTTCCTTGAGGACTATTCTGTTGGGAGAGGAAACATAGCTAAGTCGATAGGCACAGCAAACAATCTTAAATGACGGAGCGATGGAGAGGAGCTGTGAGACCTCCCTGTTCTCTCACTTTAGACTAGCACTCTGTCCAGAACACACAGCCCCTCTATAGCTGGTCAATCCTTTCATCCATCTCAGCTCTACCTTTAGCCCCTTAACTCTTGGCCTGGATGCCTTTTCTTTAGTAACCTTCATTGAACCTTCAAGTCTGGGCTGGTGTTTCTCCAGTCAATGCCCTTGGCACCCTGCCTTACCCCACCAGGTGCTCACAACACAATATTATATTTATTTGCTGACCCATCTGGATCCTCCCTAGATAATAAATTCCACAAAGATAAAGGTTGTGAAGTTTTTTTTGGCAGCATTATCTCCACACATACCTCATTGCCTGGCACATAAGTTAGTTCTCAGTATACTTGCTTGAAATAATTATTTAACCAATGAATTAAAAATTAAATTCATTATTCAGGATATTCTGTTTAATGGGTTCATAATACATATTAGAACAATGTGTATTGTTAACACTTGACTTTTTTATGAAATACTTGAGTAAACTTCAGTTATCTGGAAAATTTACTTGTGTGGACACCTCATTCTATGAAGATGCTGGGTAACTGTGTTAAGGTAGATGAATTAATTATACTTTTAAATTTGTAAACAGCAATTCAAACAGCTGCCAAGAGGGAAATTCCTCTAATCCTCAAGTACCCTTGGTGACCAATGGAAAAACGATGTAGCAATCGTTAAACCAAATCCACTGAAAACCTCCCAGTAGAATCCTACCCTTCTTATCATGCCTTTTATCAGTGCTATTACACACTTTTTTAAGTCTCCTTTTTTTCTGTCTTTTTAATTTTCCTTTCATAAATGCCCTTATGAGTAAGAAAATGACTAAAAGATAGACGATACAAGATAGAGCTTGATACTCAAATACGACATAACTGTATGTAAATTACTAAAACAATATGGCTTTGACCCGGAAGTTCTGGAAGAATTCAGGAGACTTGCTGACTACAAGGTTCATGTGAATGTTAACCAACACAAAATTTTGTTGCAAAAGCAATCCCTGCTGAGAAGGGCTCCAGAAAGGAGTCTCACACCACAGTGGGAAAGCTGCTAGAGTTTACTGTGAAAGTCAAAATCATACAAGAGTTTATAATAAAACTGAAAAACAAAACAAAACAAAACAAACTCCAAAGGTTAAAAAAACACAAACAAAAAATCCAACATACTATATCCACACAAAAACTTTTACACAAATGTTTGCTGCAGCATTTTCGTAATAGCCAAAGGTGGAAACAACACAATGTCAATCCACTGATGAATGGATAAACAAACTGTGGTATATCCACACAATGGAATATTATTCAACAATAATAAGATATGAAGTGTTAATACATACTACAACACGCATGAACTTTACGCTAAGCAAAAAACATCATTTGCAGAAGACCACGTATTATATGATTTCATTTATATGGAACATCCAGAATAAGCAAATCTATATGGACAGAAAGTAGGTTAGTGGCTACTTGGGGCTGCAGGCAACAGAGTAGGAGAGTAGAAGGGATGGTTAGCTAATGGGCACTGGATTTCTTTTTGAGGTAATGAAAATATTCTAAAATTGACTGTGGTGATGGTTACATGTATCTGAGAATATCTAAAAACCCCTGGATTGCACACTTTAAATCGGTGAATCGTATAGCATATGAATTATATCTCAATAAAGTTGTTTCAAAAAAATCTACCAGAAACGGTAAAAAGTTACAGGGGGAAATCATACCTAATTAATATTTTAGAATATATTGCAGGAGCAAATAGGTGTATGTAAATAAAGGATAAGTGATCTACTTTTACCCTTAAGACACCATGAGTGAAAGTCCAAACCAAATGTTATTCTGAAACCAAATCTTTATGGGATGAAGCAAAGGAGACTAGTTTGTCATAGATAAGACAAAAAAGCAAGAGTCTTCGGAATTTATGCTAAAACCTGCCTTATTATTTTTTCAGCAATCTGGAGAAGAGAGCATGTGATAAGATCTTCTTGTTTTTATGTAATTAATTTTTTTTCAAGTAAAGAAAAGACAAATCAATGGAGATTGAAAACAAATATATTTCAAATCAATTTAAGTGAGCAGAACAGTCACAGCTGAATTTTAACACAGACAAGTATCAAGTAATTCATTAAGGGATTATTTCAAACATATATAATATGTATCAAAAGTACCTTGAGCCTTAAGTTATTGGTGAAAAATTAGAACAGATAATTGAGAGTCATTAAGAAATCCTTCTTGTCATGCTGATTTGGAATGATGATTCATCTAATGTAATGTCAGCATTTGAAAAGAAAATTCAATGACTTACTCACATAAAGCAAAGCAAAAAGGAAACAAAAGAAAGGGAGGGAGGGAGGGAAAGAAAGGAAAGAAGAAGGAAGGATGGGACAGAAGGAGGGAGGGAGGGAAGGAAGAAAACTTGTATGTTGTTCTTCTAATGATTGAGTATGTGGTTCTTTTCTTTTGGATATAATACTTATTAGTGCATAGTCACAGTAAACCGTTAAAAAGAATATCTCAAGGTAGAAAAGTTACTCATTATCGTAGGTAAAAGTTATAGAATCATCAGTAAATTACCTGAGGTCTATTTTAGCTAAAATTTACACAATAAGTTCCAGCTTTATTTTTGCTTCTTTACACATATTAGTTTAAAGTAGTATATTAATTCAAAGACAAAACAAATGAATTACTGATATTCACCTTCTTCTGACCTATTGTAGAGTGTAATACTTGATAGATTATCTTCAGTCCATTTAATTGGAATATTCCATGTGTAACTAAAATTTTTAAGAAAGAAAAAATTAACTTTTATTCTGAAATATAAAAAAAGTAAAAATAAATAAAAAGTCATAGACCAGCATATTTTCCTTGTAGATGATCATCCAATGTATACAATTAATACAGGTAATACAGCACTCTTTAGTGATGAGGATAAGCCTTGTAACTGCTCTCAATTTCTATAAATCTACGAAATGCAGAACTTTGCACCAAAAAGTTAGCTAAGAACTCAGAAGATTATTTCAATTAAATGCCTTGAGGTTTTGCAATAAAGATATTGCATAAATACAGCACATTAAATTATAATATTAAGCATTCACGTGCGTTCTTGCACATACTCTAATATGCTATATTCTCCTTCAAGGAACACAAAGCATTTTTGGAATTCAGAAATACTCTAAAGGAAATAACATGTTTTAGAAATTATATTAAAATTATACTACCACCACCATTCCCCAAAGCTTCGCATGGTATACTCTACATAAATATCTGTTCTTTAGAATTCTGTGAACCAGCGTGCTGCAAAGGAAAAATCACCAAGGAAGCATGTTTAGGGTTTTACAACTTTCTTCTCTTTAGCTACGTAGTATTTCCTTGTGGGGTGGGGAGGGGAGAAGGCATGGTTTCTTTGTTTTTTTGCTTTTAGTTTTGTATTTTACATAATATATACTTAACATTTCAGTCTTGAAATCTTACAAAAGAGACCTTAGATGTCTTTTTGATCCTTTGCTCTCATGTCATCTCATATTGGTCAGGAAATCTAGAGAGAAGGTGAATCTACGTACCATTGGCTGGTTCAGGTTTCAACTCAGATTGGTCTTGTTTTTCGTTTTCTGTGATCATTCAAGTTCCTAACAGGGAATGAGGGTTGACATTTCTACTTTTCAAGATATAGTAAGAATTATGTAATCAGGGAGAATATATTTTTTGCTATCTATATGAAAGTATTATCCTTTGTTTTATAACTATGGAAATGTTTTCTAGGATTGGGTTTTTAGTAGCTCCCTTGGAGATTTTATTGGGGTAGAATGTTTTTGGCTGTAACTTTCATACAGCCATCACATAAATTGTTTCTTGCATCCTCTGGCAGATACTGTTAGTGCTCTACCCTTATCCCCTCAGTCCCCTTTGTCATTTTCATGCTTCTGGACCCCAGTCAGCACCTGCATCTCTCCTTCAGAAGACTGAAGCAAGGAGAGCATGAAGAGCCTGAGAATTTACATCCTCCTGGATGCAGCCCTTAGCCAGTGACAACGGGTGCTGAAGTCTCCTCTGGCTTTCTTGACCCCATCAATGCTGCTGTCCTCTCCCCACCAATTCTGAGTCCCACAGGGCTGAGCACAGGTTTCTCATTGTGTTTCTTCATGTACCCGTGGTGAAGGCTGGGGACTCAGACCTGCTCAGGCTGCCATCTTCCCAGAATTACCCTCCCTGAGTGACGTTGTATTGGTCTAAGTACTCAAATTTTCCTTTGTTGTAGTGTGAACTATTAATTTACAGAACTTGCATTACAGCAAGATACCTAATTTCTCTGAGTTTCATTTACTGTGGGAGGGCTGAGTTTCTGAGTTTTCGAGGAGGAAAAGCAGGTCATGGGCCCGGAGAAGGTGTGTACCACTGCCTTCTTTGATGTTTCTCTGTTCTGATACCAACCAACATCTGGGAAGCAGATAATTTAATATTGTGACACCTTTAACAGTAAAGCATTTTGGCAATTCAAGCTTCTTGAAACTGCCAAGTGTGCTGTTAGTGTGACTTAGTTCCCGAAGTCCCCAAATGGCAGCCAGAAAACAGGCTCTGTTACCTACCTCTGAAAGTACAAATCATAAACGGTGTCTATAAAAAGCTTTCAGTTCTCTAGAAACATGGCTGTGACCACTATAGAACAAGATGAGAACAATAGTCTCAAATGAGATTGTCCACCACAAATTCATCTGACTGAATTCCCTATACATTGTTCATACTTTAATACAGATGTGGGAAATTTTAGCTCAACCAAATCTTTGGAACACCTGCCATGCCCCTCCAGCCCCATGGCCACTCTCCTGGTTCAGGCCCATCAACTCTCCCAGATCTCACTGCAGTGTAGTCCTCACTGGTCTCCCTGCTCCCAGTCTTGCCCCAACCCCAACTAATCCAGTTCCCACAGTGCAGCCAGAGGAGAACTTCGAAAAAAGTAAATGAGATCATGCCAATTATCTACTCAAAATCTTTTAATCTGCTCTTTACTGTCCAAATCTTTAACTTGGTCGGCACAACCTGGCCTTTGCCTTCCTCATTCACTTCATCTCTTCCTCACCTCTTCCCAATAACTCTCTGCTGTCCAGTTTCTTGGAGACCAACCTCCTGAGTTCAAATCAAGTCTCTATCACTCACTATCTTTGTGACCTTGAGCAAGTTGCTTAACCACCCTGCCTCAATTTCCTCATCTATTATAGTAAAATACATTCAAGGTGTTTAATGAGTGTCAGCCATATAGTAAATCCTCAATAAGTGTTGCAGGTTATTATATGTACAACGCTCTTTCATAACAGTGGGCCTTTCACACGTGTGGCAGTCTCTGTTTTGAACATCCTGTGCACTAGCTGCCCCTTCCCATTTGCTGAATTTAAATATCATTTTCTCAGGAAAGCCTTCGGTGACCCTTTGTACCCCACCCTGCCCCACCAATTAATTCAGGTGCTATTATGGATTGAATTGTGTTCCCTCAAAATATGTGTTTGAATAGTAACTCCTGATTTTTGGATGCAATCTCATTTGGGAATAAGGTTTTCTTTTGTTATGTTAATGGATAAATATCAGGGTAGGGTGTGTCTTAAACTAATCACTTTTGAGATATAAAAAAAGCAGATTAACACAGAAGCAAGCAAGCACAGATGGGGAAAAACAGAAGCTATGCCGCATGAAGATCACCAAGGAACCGAAGAACAGAAGCTAGAAAGAGAAAAGGACCTTCCCACAGAGCCAACAGAAGAGAAAGCCTTCCCCTAGAGCTGGTGCCCTGCATTAGGACTTCTAGCCTCCAAAACTGGGTAAAAATAAATTTCTGTTTGTTAAAGTCACCCACTTAGGGTATTTCTGTTATAGTAGCCCTAGATAACTAAGACAGGCACCCCTCTGAAACATCTTCTTAACACCCTGTAATTCTCCTTCCTCCTGTTATCCTAATTGCTACTGAATAATTGATCTCGTGATGATTTCTAAGTAAGTGACTATAAAACAAGGTGAACGAGACCCTTAAGAAAGAGACAAAGAGGGTGAAGAGTCTCTTTAGTGAAAATCAGCCAGGGGAGATTAGAGGCCACCCGGGGTGTTAAGAGTCCCTAGGTGGCACAAAAGTTGAGGCTCTGGACTACTAGCCAAAAGGTTTGTGGTTCAAGCCCACCCAGAGATGTTTAAGAAGACAGGCCTGGCAATCTGCTTCTGAAAGGTCACAGCCTGGAAAATCTTATGGAGCAGTTCTAGTCTGCACACATGGGGTCACCATGAGTTGGAATCCCCTTGACAGTAACTAGCAACAACAGACAAAGTGTTAAAAAGTTGAAGACAGGACAATAAAAAATTAGGCTCAGGTGAAACTGGAAGAGTATCTGGGAGACCAGGGATAAACTGTTACTCTTATTTCGGCAGGATCCATTTTAGGAAGGCATTCGGCTGAGTAAGCTGGGGCTGGGCTGAAATAGAGGATTTGACTGATTTACTTTGTAAATGCTGTTTAAATGTTCGGGAGAATTTAATTTTGTAAAAGTTTAAAATAAATGCATCATTAAGGAAAAACTAGAAAAGCTAGCATCGGAAAGCCACAGTCTCTTTCTCCACCTTCCCAAAAGGCAGGGCCACTCTCAGAGGCAACCGTTTTTAAGTGCTTCTGTATTTATTTCTTCTGATATCTAACACTGTAACTCTAAATACCTCTATTTCTTGATTTAGACAATATTTATTAACTCACCTAGGAGACAGGGTGATTTAGCTTATCTATACTACTTCCTCTTCCATTTCCACCTTAACAGCCAAATTTAATAAAGAAAAATAATTATTTTTAGATGTTATATAGGATATATTTCTATCTTTAAATAATATACTCATAATGTAATTTCTTGTTTCATAAATTTTTGAAATGTGTATATCCAGTGGAGTGCTGGTAAATGCTTAACAACTGGCTCTCAGGGAGGGAAAGCATAGTGTTTGCCCATTTCTATGTAATTTCCTCTCTGTAACCAATTTCAAGCTACCCACGTAACAAGGAGTCGGGAAGAGAGCTGGCTCCAGCACACCACTGAATTTGTGTCCGTACACCTTCTTCTACCTTTTCTCCTCCTTCTACCTCTTTTCTCTTCCGGCTACCTTTTCCCT
Organism: Trichechus manatus latirostris; assembly: GCF_000243295.1. Classification (NCBI taxonomy): domain Eukaryota; kingdom Metazoa; phylum Chordata; class Mammalia; order Sirenia; family Trichechidae; genus Trichechus; species Trichechus manatus. The sequence goes on along the minus strand of NW_004444007.1, from coordinate 13,032,760 downwards.
GTTACAATGCCAAGCTTGTTTATATTTACAATCTATTCTGCCACCACAGCAAAATTTTACATATGTTATCTTTTGGTGACTATAAAAGTTAAAAGCCAATAATAACATTTATGAAATTATGTTATATACATATTGTAGGCCAAGAAGCGTATTGGAGTTATATCTTTTTTTCCTATGGTCAGATTTCATGGCCCCTGAGCCACTCAAATAAAAGTTTCCCTAACATCAGGGTTAAATAGATTCCTTCTTCTAATACTTCCAGAGCTCTTTTCTATTCTGTCTGTCCTTTTCCAAGACTCTCTGTTCTGTTTAGTGAGTATAATAGCATCTTGGATCCTTGAATATGTTAAAAAAAAAATTTGTTTCCTCACTTATGTTTCCGTTAGAGTGAGTTTTTTTGTTTGTTCAGATGAGACATTATCTTTCATGCTTCTAGATTTTTTTCAGGTGTCTTGTGATCCTTGACTGTCCATTCATATTTAAAAAAGAAGACTAAATTGATACTTGTCGGTGGCTAGTATGTAATTCCTCTACAGTTGAGAAGAGAGGTATGTTTCTGAGACAGACTTCTGTGCTGAATGGGATGTCTGACTGGGAGCTCTGTGCATGGATGCGGGTGGACTAGTATAGCCCACCCAGCCCACAAATGCCACAAATACTCTGGGGTCCCAACTAAATGGAAATCCTTAGCTCTCCTCAGCTGTTTATATAATTTCTTTAGGGGGAAAAAAAAACTCCCTCTGGAGTTTTGTCTGGGGTAAACGCCAGACTTCTGGGAGCTCTGTGCAGAGGAAGGAGTGGGAGTGGATGAAGAGAAGGTGGAGGAGGAAGGGTACAACTGTCCTAAGTCTAGACTTCAAATGAATTGCCCTGTTTTCAGTCTCACTTCTCACTCTTGCCCTCCACTCTTCATGCTGACACAGCCCAACCTCTTCAGCCAAAGGGAAAATCAGCTCCCACCTCCATTGCAGGGCTCCTTACTATTAAGTGGCTGCATCTTCCTCAGTTTGTTTTCGGTCATTATTTTTCCTTCTAGAATTCCATGATGCATATGGTTCCTTTCTTTTATCTTCTTCACTCTTAACGGTTTTTTACTTTTAGTAACTCTATTCCTTTATGCCACCATATCTTGGAAGAACAGGGCATGGAGCATGTGTTCAGTCCACCATTTTGAACCTGGAGACCACTCAGCTATTTTCGAATACTTTTTTCCTTAAAGGTACTGTTCCTTTATACTATCACTTATTAAACATACCATCACTTATTAAACATACACCCAAGAGGAAGATCTAAGGCAAGTGACCAGTATTTCCACCAATTTTCTTCTTCCCTTTTGAAATGTACTAAAGAGCCTTACCCAAGCTCTGAATGTGGCTCGGAGGCATTAGCTTTTGAGTCCAACAGAAAACGTTTCTGTGTGATGTTCCCCATATCTTGCACATTAAGCACAGGGTAACCCATCTGTTTAGTCCAGGTGTCCATTACTTCCCTCACTGGTAGATTACTTGCCTAACATTTAAAAAACATGGAGATTAATTAACTAACAAATAAGGGAGACAAAAGAACATAATAATTAGACAAAAAAGTGACTGGTAGCAGTGAATAATATTTGAAGGCACACTATTCCTTACCTCTTCCAGTGCTCCCCAAAAATCTGATGTCTTTGCATTCTTGAATTTATATCTTTCTAAATAAATCTGTTGTAAAAGATAGTAAGTATTTTAAAAGTCAATGTTTGCTTTTCTCACACTTCTACAACATGAGCAGAACTCCTACTCGTATTTCATTCTAATGTCTACTTAAAATGAAAATCAAACGATAAACTGTATGCAAAACACTTTGTAAACTATAAAAACACTGTACAAATAGTATTTTATTTGTAAAACATAATGGAGACTTTCTTGAGATCACTATGATACGTTTGTTTGTTTGGTCTAATAGAATTGCAGCCAGAAAAGGGAAAAAGTTTAATTGTTTTGGGACAAGCAATATAAGATACTTAAGAGCAGCCACGTGCTCAGCAAGCAGTCAGCAGTCCGTAAATGTTTTTGATCCATTGACTATGAAGAAACAAACAAAAAAAAACCCAGTTATTGAGTCGATTCTGACTCATAGCAACCTCGCGTGTGCAGAGTAGAACTGTTCTATAGCGTTTTCAAGGCTGTGATCTTTTAGAAATAGATCACCAGGCCTTTGTTCCAAGGCACCTCTGGGTGGGTTCTAACTGCCACCCTCTTGGTTAGTAGTCAAGTGCTTAACTGTTTGTGCCACCCAGGGACTCCTTTTGACTATGACAGACCAAAAACCAAACAAAACCCATTGCCGCCAAGTCGATTTTGACTCATAGTGACCTTATAGGACAGAGTAGAACTGCCTTAAAGAGTTTCCAAGGAGCAGTTGGTGGATTCAAACTGCTGACCTTTTTGGTTAGCAGCCGAGTTCTTAACCACTGCACCACCAGGGCTTCTTGACTGTGAAAAACCAAAAAAAAAAAAAAACCAAACCTGTTGCCGTCGAGTCGATTCTGACTCATAGCGCCCCTATAGGACAGAGTAGAACCGCCCCCTAGGGTTTCCAAGGAGCTTCTGGTGAATTTGAACTGCCGACCTTCTGGTTAGCAACCATAGCTCTTAACGGACTATGACAAGAGACCCATAATTCTTTGATCTGTACTTGGTGTCATTAAACTGCTCACTGTTGGCTGCATCCTCTACCTTCATTCATAGCGGGGCGTTCTCAACTCAGACACTAGGTGGCCGCGTCACACGCAAGTGAATGGTGATAGGCAAAGACAAAACAGCTGAGCTTGGCTCGAAGCCACAGGCTGGCAAATCTATCCTGTAAACAGCTAGATAGTCAATATTTTAGGCTTTGTAGACCATTTAGTTCCTATCATAACCACTGAACTCTACCTTTATAGCTCGAAAGCAGCCACAGACAATATCTAAACGAATGAGCCTGACTGTCTTCCAACAAAACAGTACTTACCGACAATAAAAGTTGAATTTCATATAATTCCTACATGTCTCAAAATAGGATTCTTTTGATTTTTAGCTTGCGGGTTTTACAGAAATGGGTGGAGGGACAGATTTGGTCTACAGGCAATAGTTTGCAGACCCCTGCTCTAAGGAAATGAATAGACAACTTTTTGAAAACTATCAAGAAACAACAATAAAAGATGAATTGGGAGAATTATTTGCTTTAAGAAGAATTCTTCACTCTTCAAACATTTTTAAAACATGAATCTTTTCATAGAAGGCACCCCCTTTGGAAATTTAATTCACAAAATCTCTCTCAATAAACGAGTGTTCAGATCTAGTGTGATGCTGCCAGAGAAAATTCCAAGTGTTCTCCTAATCTCATGACTGGTGCCACCTGTGGGTCTCCAGGAGCCCTTCCAAAGTTTCTGCTGTATCACTCCTCTGTTATTCTTTAGAATCATCCCGTTAAAAGTAGAAGTCTTTGGAAGAAATAGAACCTTCTTAAGTATTCAGGCTCAAAGAAAATAACCAATGGTTAAATTTGCGCATATGATTTTCACCTAAGATGCTATAATTTTCAGTAGGTGCGGGACCTAAGGCACATTATCTTCTAAATTCTTCTTCTTCCCAGGGATAGAGAGATAAAACAATATTAACAGAACTGCTGCAAGCAACCTGGAAGAGAGCTGAGGGAGGTTTGGAACGCCACTTTCGCGTTTGCTCTTGTGATTAATTCACTACTCAGCACTACCACCAGAGGGCAGGCAAAGGAAGGCAGAAGAAATGAAAGGCTCTAGAGGAGTTACCGTGTATCAATTGTAGGTATTCATGGCGGAGTTTTCAAAGAATCATTCATTCTATCTTAATAAAATATTTGAATTCTCTGAATGGTAATAATTATAACCAAAGTTTCCTGTTCACAGAAATTTCTGTTGAATGGTATCTTAAAATTGGCTTTCAAAGTAATTTAGAGGTTCTTGTTTGTATACTCACAATATCTTGAGCTTAGAAACATGTACTCTTGGAACTAGAAGTGGCCTTAAATACCATTTAATACAACTCCTACATTTTTTGGGTGAATGAAAATAATGCCTAGAGAGGTGAAGATATCTGCCTGAGGTTACTATGAAGAGCTGTGCCGAGAAATTGAGACTTCTGACTCCCAGACAAATGTGTGTGGTGTGTGGTGTGTGGTTTTTATCATCATCCTTATTATTGTTGTCTTCTTTGCAATATCTGGCTTCCTCTTAACTAGAGGCTGAATGAAAATTTGAAGACGAGTACATTAACCAATTGTCATTGAGTTGATTCCCACTCATGACCACCTCATAGGTGTCAGAGGAGAACTGTGCTTCACAGGGTTTCTCAATGGCTGATTTTTGGGAAGTAAATTGCCAGGGATTTCTTCTGAGGTGAAGCTAGCCGTCAAACGCGTTAAGCATTTGCACCACCAAGGACTTCAAACAGAATATTAAAAGGCACTAATTTAATTTTTCTTCTGATTATTCTCTATTGAGAAATTTCCTTCTTAACCTTGACTTATCATGATGCAGTCATTCCAGTCAAAACTACGTGATGACTTAGGGTTATAGCCTCTCATTAGACAGTATTAGTGAGCACCAAAAAAAGACAGGAGCAATGTTTCTGTTCCTGGTATACCAAGAAGGGAAAGGACATTTTCTAGCTGAGCCATTTCTGTCTTATCAGGTGTGCTACTAGAACAGAAAGATAGGATGGATATATCTTTCAGTTTCCTCTCTCATACTGTGTTTCCTAGTATGTGGAAATACCTTCCCAATTGTCTATTATGTGTGTGTGTGTATAGGAGCCCTGGTGGTCCAATGATTAAGAGCTATGGCTGCTGAGCAAAAGGTCGGCAGTTTGAATCCACCAGCGTCTCCTTGGAAACCCTATAGGGCAGTTCTACTCTGTCCTATAGGGTCGCTATGAGTCAGAATCGACAGCAATCGGTTTGGTTTTAGTTAGATATATGTATATATACACACACAGCCTTAAAGATTTTCCAGTTGATTAATCTGCTCTTATTCCCCCTCTCACTCTGCACCTACTTTGCTGTCTGAGGTTAGGGTTGGGGCAAAGTGATAAGCAGAAAGAGAAACAGATACCTGGCCATCCCTAGATTTAGTGTCTTTCTGGATTAGCTAATGGAGAGTCACTTCTGGCAGAAAGTTAGTATTTGCAAGCGAAAGACCTAGAACCCCAATTTCACAGATTGTGGGATTTGGGGACAGCAGTTAGAGTGTGTTTATAATAATTCAAAGAGGAATAGTGTTTGGATGCTTAAACTATGCAAAGAAATATTCCAATTGCTTTGAGAGCTTTTGAGTGTGGCCTATATTTATCATATATTACTTTCAGAGAATAGCTAGTGTTTGAAGACTGAAGGAAAAGAATATTTCAGTGTTTTTTTGTAAATTCTTTTTATTGCACTATAATGGTATGAAAAATTAATATCTGTGCATTTTAGTTCAGTTTCCAGCACTATCCATAGTCACAGTTAGGCTGGAGACAGACAATTTTAACTTGAGAAATATTAGTTTTAAACTTGTCTGGATTTTTACTAATTGTACCATAGGTACTTGGCAAAAGGAACTGTGAGAGTATTATTGAATTATTAGGATAGCTATTCACTTTGTGTGTGTGTGTATTTTTATTGAACTTTAGCTGACGGTTTACAGAACAAACTAGCTTCTCATTAAACAGTTAGTACACATATTGTTTTATGACATTGGTTAACAACCCCACGACATGTCGACACTCTCCATTCTCTACCTTGGGTTCCCTATTACCAGCTCTCCTGTCCCCTCCTGCCTTCTAGTCCTCGCCCCTGGGCTGCTGTGCCCTTTTAGTCTTGTTTTATTTTATGGGCCTGTCTAATCTTTGGATGAAGGGTGAGCCTCAGGAGTGACTTAATTACTGAGCTAAAAAAGTATCCAGGGGCCGTACTGGGTTTCTTCAGTCTCTGTCAGGCCACTGAGTCTGGTTTTTTTTGTGAGTTAGAATTTTGTTCTATATTCTTCTCCAGCTCTGTCTGGGACCCTCTATTGTGATGCCTGTCAGAGCAGTCAGTGGTGGAAGCTGGCACCACCTAGTTGTACTGGACTTAGTCTGGTGGAGGCCGTGGTCCATTTGTTGTGGTCCATTAGTCCTTTGGATTAATCTTTCCCTTGTATCTTTAGTTTTCTTCATTCTCCCTTGCTCCCGAAGGGGTGAGACCAATGGAGTATCTTAGATGGCTGCTTACAGGCTTTTAAGACCCCAGATGCTACGTACCAAAGTAGAATGTAGAACATTTTGTTTATAAGCTATGTTACAGCTATTCACTTTTTAAGGAATCTTTTGGTACTTCTCTAAAAAAGTTAATAGGAAAGATTATTTCATTTGAGGTTAGCTTTGAGGATACCAAGAATGTGTTATTCATCAATTGTAATTGAATTCAGGATTAAAACGATACAAATGGACATTTTAACTTAATTTTAAAATTTTCTTTGTTTATTTCCATGGTATATATTACTTATTATAGACTATCTACTCTTCCATTTAGCAAGCATTTTTTGATCACCTAATACGTGTAATGCATTCTCCTAGGCATGAAGATACACGGGTCAGACTTCCTCACTGAAGGTGCTCGCAGTGAGAGAGGATATGATGAAATTTTGAGTTTGAAGCTAATGGAAAGTTACTTTAATGCACACATCAGCACAGGCACCTTGCTTCCCCCTTTGTACCTTATGTCCACACAGAATATTTTATTAATGGACAGGAGAGTAAAAGGTACTAATGCACTCCTGAAATAGCTGCTAAATCCTGCTCTTCTTACTTTATTAGTTGCTTTAGAAACCTTAGTATGAGTTATAAGTGGACCATCCTTTTGGGGCTTTGATACTATAACCAACTGTCATCGAGTCAACACAAATGGTGACTTCGTGTGTGTCAGAACAGAACTGTGCTCTGTAGGGTTTTCAATGGCTGATTTTTTTGGAAGTAGATTTCCAGGCCTTTCTTTTGAGGTGCCTCTGGGTGGACTCAAACTTCCAACCTTTCATTTGGCAGCTGAGCATCTTAACCATTTGCAACACCCAGGGACTTCTCTGGTACTATAACCGAAACACCCTGATGCGTTGAGTCTATTCTAACTCATAGCAACCCGACAGGACAGAGTAGAACTGTCCCATAGGGTTTCCAAAGCTGGAAATCTTTACGGAAGCAGACTGCCACATCTCTCTCTTGTGCAGCAGCTGGCGAGTTCTCACGCCTGAACTTTCAGCTGGCAGTCAAGCTCTTAACCACTGTGCCATTATAGAGAGTGCTAAATGCCACCTGATTTGGAGCCAGGTGAAGAGCAGTTAAGGTGCGATCACAGAGTTGGCACTAGTGAGCACGGTAAGAATGGTAGGCAGGCGCTGCCCTGGGCAATAGCGTCCAAAAGAAGCACTGGCACTCCCTGGGAGAACTAGAGGGGTGCTGCTCTGACCTGCTTTTTTTGGTTTAGAGGCTGGGAGTGATCAGCTCTGCGTAACTACCTGGGATATCACAGTAGCTGTGACCGGGGTGGAAGCAAAAGATTGAAAAAACATCTCCAATTCTAGGCTGAAATGGGACCAATCTGTAGACAGGGCAGTTATAGGGACACATTGTATCTACTTTGATAATACAAGACCATGAGAGAATTGGCTTAGAGTCTGCAATAGGAATATAAATGAAACTCAAACACCCGCTGGGAGGAATAAGCTTAAATGGGACGTGCGAAATGCCTTAGAAAGTTTATTGTCGTTTCTGTTTCTGAAAGGAAGCAAACCCTATTTATTCACTGACTCCATCATAATAGCAAGATTTATAGTAATCATTTTCCAATTCAATACTAAGAAAAAGTTTTATATTCACTGTAAGAGAAGACAGATTTAAATTTTTATATCATGTCAAAGGTATCAGAAATAACTAAGTAATCTGTTAAAACCTTTCTCCATAAGACTTCCGCTAAATGATGATCACATATACAATGTAAGTGTTTGATTGGATATGAAGTCAAGTCATCTTTTTATGTTTGCTTTATCATCCATCCCCAACTAAGAAGAACAAAAGTAAAAAGAAAATTGTCCTTGATCACTTATCTTAGCATCCATCGGGCACATATCTGTGTTGTTTACTTTTAATAAAAAGTAATGAGAGGTCCCTAGGTGGTGCCAATGGTTAACACACATAGCCGCTAATCAAAAGGTTGGGGGTTTGAATCCACTCAGAGGTGCATTGGAAGAAAGACCTGGTGACCTCCTTCCAAAAAATCAGCCAGTGGAGCCACACAGTTCTACTCTGACACCCACACATGGGATCACCAAGTTGGAATTGGCTCCATGGCAACTGAAAAAAAGAAAGTAATAAATCATACCTGACATCCTTTTTGAAACTTCTCTGGTGTTATCCAGTCTTCAAGCATTCGTAGAATGGAAGCGCCCTAAGACAGAGAACAATGAAGAATTAAACTAATAAAGGATATGTAGGAATAGGTATCAGTCATCGATCGCTGTTGGGACTAGCATTTTATGCTCATATTTGTTAGATTATTTCTTCAGCACGATTCTGCTAAATTACATGGTTGTGGCTTTACGATCTGATCCTAGGAGAAAAATACCAATTGGCACACCCCCTGTATCTCTACTTCTAAATGCTACATCCTCTGTAGCTATATTTCTCAAATAACTAACAGGTAAAAAGAAATGGAAGGGCCCTGGTGGTACAGTGGTTAAGCGCTCGGCTGCTAACCAAAAGGTCAACAACGGTTCACACCCACCAGCTGCTTGGTGGAAGACAGTGAAGGACACATCAACTGGGCCCTGAGGTCTAAAAACAATAGCTAGGCCAATCTTGGAAAACATCTTTTAGGGAACTTTACACAAAAACAAATCTTAAACAGAGCACACAAGACCCACAATTTTCTACTCTTTTTTTTTTTTCTATTGGACCTCTGGTGGCGCAGTGGTTAAGCACTGGGCTGCTAACCAAAATGTTGGCAGTTCGAATCCACCAGCCGCTCCTTGGAAACCCTATGAGGCAGTTCTACTCTGTCCTATAGGGTTGCTGTAAGTCGGAATTGACTCCACGGTAATGGGTTTAAAGAGAAATGGTCATCATTTCGGTGACATGAGGTTCAAATAATTATTGTACTTCATCAAATGAACCAGTAGAGGGGGCTTTCCTCATAAAAGAGAAACTCTTAGAGAATGTCAGAAAAAAACACATTCTGTGATGAACAAGGAAATAAAGCAGTTCCAGGATAAAATTCTGGCTACTCATTACACATATTTCCGTACTTGGAAAAAAAACAACATTTAGCAGAAGGAAGTGGGTAGTTGAGGAATTATCTGGTCAAATGGTTTACTCTAAATAAATCATTTAGGCACAAAATCCTCCTCTTCAAAAGTGGTCTCATTTAATTGATTTTCTTTTGTCTGACGAATTTGATGAATACTTCTGCTCTCAACTTTCTTTTCAGTGTTATAAAATTAATACTAAAATGCACTATTTATAAAATTTTAAGTCAATCTTCAAATAAATAACCTGAACAACACTGCCTCCTGGTTAAGATAGCTATTAGTTTTTACTGTAATATATTAAGTATTCTAACTTATCTTTGCACCTAGTAGAAGGCTAAACACTTGGAAACATTTAATTTTGACCTAATATCTTAAACTCATGGAATATCTAGTACTCAAAAAGAAACTGGTTCGATGAATAGAAAAGTTTCCCATGTAGGAAAAGTATAGAATATGCTATAAGCAGAGTAGAAATTTTCATTTTAACTGAAGGATAGAAAGAAACATTGTCAATATGATAGAAAAATGAATGAAAGAAGCCTGAAAAGGTGTCATGGGAGCTGTCTGAGAGAGAAAGCCAAAGAAACATGATTCTGTAAATTTCACATACTAAGATGTAGAAGGCTTTTCATGTAAACCAAATTTCTCTGGTATTTAGTTTCATAATTATACTATTTTTTGACTTAAATAAAACCTTAGATATCTTGTTGTGTGCCATCGAGTCTATGCCAACTCATAGGGACTCTACATGACAGAGTAGAAATGCCCCATAGGGTTTCCAAGGCTGTAATCTTTACAGGAACAGATCACCAGGTCTTTTCTCCCACGGAACTGCTGGTGGGTTCAAACCACCAACCTTTCGGTTAGCAGCTGAGTGCTTCACCCTTGCACCACCAGCGCTGCAGTTTTCGCCCTGGTGTCTATCAGGATAAACAAACCAAAATATTAGTTTGAAGTAGCTTTCGAGCAACTCAGTGTAGTGCATAAACCATGAGAAAGCAGAGGTGAAAATGACTAAAGTACTGGAAATTATACACGTACGGCTGCCGGATGTGTTCAGAGAAGAGGCTGCAGGAGACGTTGAGAAAGAGAATGGGGAGCAGAGCTTTGCATCACTATAAATTTTCAGCAACTTTGCATAGAGTTTTAATGGATAAAATGCCACCTCTGCAACATGCTAACAAAGTCATCTCTAAATCTTATCTAACAATCTATAAAAATAAACTGCCTTGGATTTAAAAATTTATGTTGTTGTCAGGTGCTGTCGAGTCGGCTCCAACCCACAGCGACCCTACAGGACGGAGTAGAACTACCCCATAGGGTTTCCAAGGAGTGGCTGGTGGATTCGAACTGCCCACCTTTTTGGTAAATAGCCAAGCTCTTAACCACTACGCCACCAGGGCTCCTCAAGGCTTACTGGGGACACTAAATGATTCTGCTAGAAAAGGTATCCACGTACATAGCATTCTCACTGACCACAGGGAAAGGTCTACTGTCTTTTAAATAATGTTTAAATAAAACAATTCTAAGTTTGATGCTTAAAGTCTAAATGTTCGATTATCAAATTGAGAACAGTTATAAACAAAAGAGAAAATTTTATAAAATCTGATTCGAAACTCCACGGCCATCACCTGCGTTGGTCGTTTGCACTGAAAAAGACAAACTTGAATATTGAGCACTCAGAGTAAGCTCTACATTGTTTTTCCAAAGCCCACTGAGATAGCCTAACCATTCTTACTCTTTTTAGGCATTTACTAAAAGAAAAGTCACTAAACAGGAAGAAGTTCAAAACAGTGTCATCTTTTCCTCACCTTGCTATAGGATATTCCATCAAACACAGATGTTATTTCAGCAGGGGTTGCCACAGTGACAATAATTGGGTGTGAAGACATCAAAGAATCATCCTCTTGTACAGGTAATACATCGTCATGTAATATCTGGTCATGCTGAAACGGCAGAATGAACCAAAGCAATAAAGCACTTCCTTTATACCGGTTCATATTTTAAAATATCATCTATATAATAAAATTAGGGACAAAGTAAATATAAACCACTCTTTCAAATTATTTGAAAAAACATTACGTTTCTGAACGAATCATTGTTCGCACTGCGTGATGATTTCTTTCCCTTCTTCTACTGATAACACCTATAGTCAGACTTCTAAGGTTCAAATCTCAGTTTCTCTACTTCCAGCTGTGTAAGTCCAAGCAAGTCCCTTTGTCTGTTAAATAGGGATAAGGATGGCATCTCCTTTTTTTTGAGTTGTGCAGAGGATTCAATGAGGTAATGCATACAAGGCATTTGGCATAGTACCTGGGGTACAGTGAAAACCCAGCACCTTAGCTGTTATTATTATTCGGCTCCTTAAACAATTAGATTCTGAAATCTAGCTCTCTTAAATCACTAATAATAACAAAAACAAAAAAATCAGAAAGTTTATCCATCTTCCTTAATTAAAAATATTTCCAAAAGAGAAGCACTCTGTTTTATTTTGAGTTTTCCAATTTTGTGGTTTCCGTTTATAATGAGCAAGAAATTTTCCAGGGAGTTAGTACATATTTTCATGAACACAGAGTTGGCATTTTCTAAGCTAGCTATTTTTTTGCGTGTGTGTGTGATTTGCTACATGTTCTTAAGCGATTCTGTCAAAGATAACCCTAGATTGTGGTGGTCATTTGGTCACCTGTCCTCTGGGCATAGGATCTACATGAGGTACTATTCTGCAGGAGCCAGCTGGCTCCACCCCATCCTCACGATGGAATCCCCAAGTAACCACTGTACTGGACCCCCTGACTTAACACCCTGGTCATAGTCCAAAGGCTTCAAACTACACTGTACGAGGGAAATGGAAATTTCGGAGCTTGTGTGTCCATGGCTCACCATTTGCCACTCTTTTTCCGCATAGCTTACTCCCAGGTACTCAAAGAAGCTAGCAAATCCTTCATTTAGCCACAAGTCGTCCCACCAGTCCATGGTCACAATATTTCCAAACCACTGAAATTATAAGCAATCAAAAGATAATTAAATTGTTATGCTTACAGTAAACATAGAGGCCTAGAAAACTTCAATACACTTATCTATGTACATTTCGTCAAGTGTGACACAGAAGTAGTAAGCAGGGTACTTGGCATTTATTTCCTGCTTTATTTCTCTTGATTGTTAAATGACCTTAACTTCTCCTAAGTATTGCCATTATTGGGATATTACTGGGAATTTATAAAGTTGTACAAAGGTCTCCTGTGTATTTATTAGAGGCAAAACAATCTGTTTTAAAAGTTGTTTATGGTAAATATTTATTAGCACTATGAAACACTTTCATGGAGGATCTTCTAAGTTGGCTGTTTTTATCTGCTAAGTTGTAATTAATTTGAACTATTCCTGTGGTCTGAAGTCACTTTTTAAAACAAACAGATATGATGCCCACGACCCTGTACCTGATGCACGATTTCATGGGCAACCACAGTGGCCACCCTCTGTTGGTTGGATGAGGCTGATTCATTAGCGTCGTAAAGCAGGTTAGTTTCTCTGTAAGTGATGAGGCCCCAGTTCTCCATAGCACCGGTGCCAAAATCTGGAATAGCAATTTCATCTATGGAAAAAGAAAGTGTCCAGTGAGAAATACATTCTTTCCATTTGTTCATAACATTTCTTACCAAATCAAGTTGTTTGGATGAATGTTTTTAAAAAGCCTAAAAATAATTTCTTAGAGTAAAAAACAGTAGTCTATTTGTACAGATTTTTCAGTCCTAATGCACTCAAAATTTCCATGGAGCCTTTTCTGTTGCTTCCAGATATCAACGGGACTCCACCTCCTTCCAAGAAGGATACCAATGGCAATACTCTTTTAAGTCCTCTATAATTTCATGTCTTCTGCGACTCTCTGTATTTCATGTTTTATAATCTCTTTTTTTTTTCATGATTTTCACTTAGGTAAAACAGAGCATCTGTTTTTGGAAGAAGCTGTGAAGAATAAGAGAGCAAAATTTTCAAATAAAGACTTGAAAGTACAGAGCTTCTAAGTGTACAGAAATAGATTTCTATCCAAGGATACAGAATATTGGATAATATAAAAATTCCACTTTTTTCCTAATTCTATACAATTTGAGGTCAACCTGATTCCCTACCAATCTAATAACTTACCACCCACTTACACGTATTAAATAAGTTGAAGAAATATGGATTGACTATAGTATTTCTAAATTCCCTTCCAGGTTTAAAATTTTGGGTTCCAAGAGGACTTTCTCTTCCTTATTTTTGCTGGGGCTGATAATACCAGACACAATATCTGATAGAAGGAGACTGTGTTTATCAGTTCTATGTAAAATTCCAATGCTCAACTTGTTAGTGGACAAAATATAACTGCCCGAGTTAATGAACTACAGTCCTTTTAACCACTACATAAGATTTAAATGAGGCACTTCAATGAAAATCCACTGAGTTTTCATTTACCATATAAGAAAAGGCTTCTTCATTTTGGTTAAAAAAAAAGATTCTTAAAGCTTGTTATGAAAGAGTGAAAATGGATCTATCTTAAATGGAGGGCAAGATTACAGCAATAGTTTCCTTTTCATACTATCTTCTTTATTAGGTTTGCTTTTTTTGTCACTTCAAAGGTGGATACACATCCCCCCAAGGGCCAATATTTTATGTACTGCACGTAATATTGAAACACAAGAAAGTTTTTCTAACCTCAGTTCTTTGGTGAGTATTGTCATTATAATTAATTAGCTCCAGTGCATTTTACTTTTTTGAGTCTGATAAATGCAAGTGTTATTTCTAAGGAAACACGAAGATGGAGTCCACTCTGATAGGGTTGAAAATGCATATAAAAGAGTGTGAAGACAAAGGGATGAGAAAGATGGAGGAGGAGGATAGAGAGGAAGAGAAGAGAGAGTTAATTTGTTAGAGGCCACTTTCCAAGGTAAACAGGAACAAGTGAGATAAAAGGGAAAAAGTCTTTCAGCTTAGTGTGCTTAATATTTTATTAAATGTTGTTCTGATTTGGATGAAAAGTTGTTTCTCTTCCAATCTCCTGTAATAGCTGTTAAGCAATTTAAAAACATGGAGCTGCTGCCGTTGAAGAGAAAATGTAACATCTACAAACTTGCCCAGAGCAACTGTGCCATTCGAATTGTTTTGCATAGATAATTTATCAAAGTAAAACAAGAATTAGAAGTAGGGAAGTCAATTGTTGATTAGTTTTCTTCCTGCCTACATTTCATCCTTGTAGACATACGTATGGGTGTTACCACTAAGATGGTGATTTGCTAATCGCCACTCAAGCGTATTAATAATATACCATTTCTGCTATGATAGAATTGTCATATTCACACTGTTTTGAGCATAGGCTTACTTTTATTTAAAAAATATTTATGGAAGGAGCACCAGTGTTTCATTTTAACTGCTGGAGAATTTAGATGTAGTCCTGTTCAACAATGCAAAGACTGGAAACACATAGAACTCCTATAGCCTCATTTATTCCTATTATCTTCCAAACCGTTGATGGAAGGGAGGCAATGTAAGCTACTAGAAGTGCACTGATTTTAAAATCAACTGATCTAGGTTACTCTTCTGGCTCCATGATTATCAAGCTCTGCAGTTTTGTGCTCACGCTTTAACCTTTATTGGGAAATAGAGGACTACTCATTTATTAGATAAGCACAGGGTACAGACATTATTCTCAGAGGAATCCAGAAACTACTAGCTGGATCTTTCAGCATCTTTGGGATGATTATTGAATAATGACAATATAATTGGAGGAAGTTGAGTTAACTTAGGGAAAAACAAAGGCAATATTAAAAATAAGAAAATAAAACATGATTCTTACCTAATTTAGGAAGAGCATACTCCATAGCAAAGTATTCTTCAAAATAATCAAACACAATTTTAGTTATGTTTAAAGCATATTCAGCTGTGTGCTTTTGCTCTGGCTGGACATAAATAGTGAGCTATTAAACAAAACACAAATTTTCATTGAAGTGTATTCTTTATTTGATAAAACAAAAACTATGACACATGCATAGTGGAAGGAGGTTACTTTGGAGCCAGATAAACATAATTTGAATTCCAGTTCTGCCTCAGATTAACTACATGGTCTTAGACAAATCACTTCACATTTCTCAGACCCATGTGTGAAAGGGCAATAACGCTGCATGTCTCACCGAGCTATATTAATAACTAGAAATCACATAAGACATAATAGCTGATACAATGTCCTAGATATTTAAAAATGGTACTCTTTTCTACTGAGAAGGTATATTGTCTTATTAATGTTTATCTATTTATCCATCCATCTGTCCATCCGTCAATATATCCATCCATCCTTTCATTCATCCATCCATCCACCCATCCATCCATCCATTCATCCATCCATCCATCCATCCATCCATTCATCCATCCATCCATCCATCCATCCATTCATCCATCCATCCATCCATCTATCCATCCATCAACATAACTTCATCTCTGTAATTTCTCTTTGAGGAAATGAAGTCATGTGATTTTTCTTACCTGAAGAACTCTTGGATACATATTTTCCACTTGTGCTGTTTTATTCAAAACAGAATGTGAGTCGATTCTAACTCATAGCGACCCTATAGGACAGAGTAGAACTGCCCCAAATGGTTTCTAAGGACCGGCCGGTGGATTCAAACTGCCGACATTTTGGTTAGCAGCTGTACCTCTTAACCACTGTGCCACCAGGGCTCTGCTTTTTTATTCAGTGCTACCCAAATTATCTTTATGGTATTTTAACTCTTCTAATCTTAGAGCCTAAAATATAATGATCCAAAATTTCCTTGTGCGAGAAGCATCTTGTTAAGCTACATCAATTCTCTAAGTCGTTAGGGTATTATTTTTGCCCCAGGACATAATTTATTAATCAAACCAAATATAGAACTTTTTTTTTCAGTTTTAAGCTTGTATGACATTATAAAAACGATCAGAAATCCTCCTAAATATAGTATTGGGCAAGTAGATGTGGTCCCTGGATTCTAGGATATAATTATGCACAAATATACCATAGGTGTATAGGCACTTCTAAGTATGTAACAGAGGAAAAGGTGCTTCAGACAGCTTGCCTCTGCTAAAAGGTTGTGAGAGATTTAAATGAAAGGTACCTGCTGAACTGAAACCTGATTCAAAGCCCTTAAGTAAACCAAGATGCAGTCAGTTGATAAGTACAAGACTATTTCCTTAACTAGACCAGGTGACTCAAGATTAAAAAAAAAAAAAGGAAAAAAGAAATGAATCGCATGTTTTGGCAGTCATTTAGGTACGCATCTTGAACAATCTTTTCTCAGGAGCGAAGTACAGTGAAAAGATCCACTAATTTAAAGGACACATTCTGAAAAGCATCCCTTAAATAACCAGCGCTGGCTCAACTGTTCTCACATCCACTAGGTAACAGACATTCTTTCCTTAAATAAATAAATAAACATGTCTTCCCCTTCATCTCTGAAGGCAACACAACTCACTCAACTATTATTGTAGCATTCTTTGAGGTGTTTTTTATTTTTTTCCTGCCAGAAGTGGTGATAATTTCTTCACTGCTCTCCTGTCCTCTTTGTGAACAATGATATGAAATTTCCAGGGAGTTAAGTGAAACTAAAGATTCAATTGGTGGCCATCAATAAATCAAAGATAATGACCCCATTTAAAATCAAAACCACCATGTTTACATAGGATTACTATCTTGTAAACTGATATTCTCCGAATTTTTCATCTGTGAGCTAATTCGTATGTGAAAACTCAATCAGATTTTCTACCACATCTGTTCTCTACCACTAAACACGTCAGAAAGAGCAGCTCCTCCCAACTCTACTATTGTCTCCACATTCTATGCTTTTGTGCTGTGCACAATGTTCGAGAAGTTATTATATAAGTGAACCAAAAATGGCTTCCGTGTATTGGCCCTAACTTGTTTATTTCTTCATAACAGGCTGGGGTCTGTTAGCCCAAAAGCCCTCTGGTGCTAAACTAAAATTTTTACATATCCAATTGTTTTTAAAATAGCCAAAATAAGCACTTTTATTTTTTAGCCATTTAAAGCCTGCCTGCATTGCACATTCCACAAAATCTGCACCCAACATGTGCTTGCCATAAATAAGATAAACCCTGCTGCTCTTCCTCAGAGATCTCAGACCCAAAGACATCACCTAGACACGTAAGCACCCCATCTCTCTCCTGGCAGTTCTCTGGCCCTGTTGCCCTTATGGTGGCTCCCTGAGCTGCTTGCCCTTGGAAGGTCTCCTGCTTTGAGGGACTACCCTCCACCACATGCAAACTGTTAACACATGGGCCTGAATAGGTTGGTGTGCAATACTGCCATCTTATAGTCATACCGTTTTCCTTGATCAGCCCTAACCTTCCTCAAACTCACTACAGGAATGGAAGAAGAAGAGAAAGAGGAAGAACAGATAAGAGTGAGGCCTTCCACCATAGATGAAGCCATGGGGAGGAGAAAGACACTGTGTGCTCTTTCTACCAATATCTTCTTCTTTCCTATGCCAGTAGATCAACCACCCTTAAGCAGTAAGCTTCTGAGACAATCTAATCTCCTGCTACCTTCACTCATCCTCTGCTCTGCTCTGCTTTTCCTGCTCTCTGGCCTCATCTTCAACATGTGCTCCATCTGTATCTCACTCCCTTTTCTCTGGACTTGGGTGGAGATGGTTAACTTTCCTCCATCATCTGCTAAGCCTCAGTGTTTCCATACATGACAAACTTCAGTATATTACCCCTGAACAGTCATCACATTTTAATAATAATTGCTGTCTTTCTTGTTTCTAGCTTACATGCTGATTTTACTCAGATAAAACTTTTTATTTATTTATTTATTTTTTTTTTTGTGTATAGCTAGCTATATTGAAATAACATGGAGGGATATATGCATGCAATTGTTTTTCTTGTTTTTTATCCATTAAAAAAGTTATATATATATATACCTTTATTACTCAAGTACTCCATAACAGGCTAAACGTAATGGGAACTTTATAAGCCTTCAACAACCTAACTTTCACGTGTAAAAGTTTATGCAGATCAGTTTTTAAAGACAGCTAAGTTTTCTAAGCAAATTAAATTACATTGACATCTCACTGTTGGACACCATTAATCATGTCTCAAAATACTGAATCTACTGAACTAGTGGCAGTTTTTAATGCCTGCTATTTCTAAAACCTATATTCAGCTGAATATTCTTTTGGAAGGTGTGATATAGCTGCTTTATCGTTGTTGCTGTTGTTGTTTTTACCTAATTACATTGGAACCTTCTATAAAGAAGGCTTTTAGTGTTCTTTATATTATCCCTTTCGTTCAAGTGTTTCCAAGAATTTGACAGATAGGATTGAAGTCTATGAGAACTGATTTCTGGTTGGTTGCTGTCACCCTTTTCCTAACCTTTCTGCATTACTTGACAATAAAGATTAGATCCACTAGGTGTATCTCCCTTAGAACAAATTAATAAAGCCATGTACCATCTGTACATTCAATGATTATTTATGTCTCTGAAAGCAAAATCTACTAGAAAGCTCAGCAATGCAGTTAATATGATTAATTATAAGTCTTACTGAGCTCCTACAATTTGCCAGGTAATATGATAAGCATACGATATTTCTTCCACTCTGCACACCTTACTTACTCACTCTGTATGCTGAACAAATAATCTGAAAAGCTGGATTATATGAAGAAGAATGCAGCATCAGGATTGGAGGAAGACTCACTAACAACCTACAATATGCCGATGACACAAACTTGCTTGCTGAAAATGAAGACGACTTGAAGCATTTACTGATGAAGGTCAAAGATTATAGCCTTCAGTGTGGATTATGTCTAAGCAAGAAGAAAACAAAAATCCACACTAGACTGATAAACAATATCATGATAAATGGAGAAAAAATTGAAGTTGTCGATGATTTCATTCGACTTTGATCAACAATCACCACCCATGGAAGCAGCAGTCAAGAAATTAAACAATGTACTGCCCCGGGCAAGTCTGATTCAAAAGACATCCTTAAAGCTTTAAAAAGCAAAGACATCACTTTGATGACGAAGGTGCCGTGGTCTTTTCAACAACCTCAAAAAGTACCTGGACATGATTAAAGTATCAATACACCAGGAGGACATAACTATAATAAATATTTACACATCCGACAACGGGGCTCCAAAATACATAAAACAAACTCTAACAGCATTGAAAAGAGAAATAGACAGCTCCATACTAATAGTAGGAGACTTCACCACACCACTTGTGGTGACAGACAGAACATCAAGAAAGAAGCTCAATAAAGACACGGAAGATCTAAATGCTACAATCAACCAACTTGATCTCATGGACATGTACAGAACACTCTACCCAACAGCAGCCAAGTATACTTTCTTTTCCAACGCACATGGAACATTCTCCGGAATAGACCACATATTAGGCCATAAAGCAAGCCTTAAAAGAATACAAGCGTCAAAATATTACAAAGCACCTTTTCTGACCAGGAAGCCATAAAACTAGAAATCAACAACATAAAAAGCAAGGGAAAAAAAAAAAATCAAACACATGGAAACTGAACAACACCTTGCTAAAAAACTACTGGGTTATAGAAGAAATTAAGGATGGAATCAAGAAATTCATAGAATCAAATGAAAATGAAAACACATCCTACCAGAACCTTTGGGACACAGCAAAAGCAGTGCTCAGAGGTCAGTTTATAGTAATAAATGCACACATCCAAAAATAAGGGCCAAAATCAAAACATTAACCCTGCAACTGGAACAAGTAGAAAGATAACAGCAAAAGAAGCTCTTGGGTGCCAGAAGAAAGGAAATAATAAAAATTAAAGCAGAACGAAATGAAATAGAGAATAGAAGAACAATTGAAAGACTTAACAAGAATAAAGCTGGTTCTTTGAAAGGATCAACAAAATCGATAAACCATTGGCCAAACTCACAAAACAAAAACAGGAGAGGAAGCAAATAACCTGAATAAGAAATAAGTTGGGAGATATCACAACAGACTCAACTGAAATTAAAAGAATCATAACAGAATACTATGAAAAATTTTACTCTAACAAATTTGAAAACGTAAAGGAAATGGACAAATTTTTAGAAACTCACTACCTACCTAAACTAACACAAACAGAAGTAGAACAACTAAATAAACCTGTAATAAAAGAAGAGATTGAAAAGGTAATTAAAAAACTACCAACAAAAAAAAGCCCTTGCCCTGAAGATATTTCAGAGCATAGAAAAGGATGGAAAACTCCCAAACTCATTCTATGAGGCCAGCATATCCCAGATACCAAAACCAGGTAAAGAAACCACAAAAAAAGAAAATAACAGACCAATATCCTTCACGAACATTGACGCAAAAATCCTCAACACAATTCTACCCAATAGAATCCAGCAAAATATAAAAAAAAAAAAATTCACTATGAACAAATGTAATTTATACCAGGTATGCAAGCATAGGTCAACATTGGAAAAGCAATCAATGTAATTCATAACATTAATAAAACAAAAGACAAGAACCACTTGATCCTATCAACGGATGCAGAAAAGGCATTTGACAAAGTCTAAAGCCCATTCATGATAAAAACTCTCAACAATATAGGAATGGAGGGGAAATTCCTCAACATAATTAAGGGCATTTATACAAAGCCAACAGCCAACATCATCCTAAATGGAGAGAGTTTGAAAGCATTCCCCTTGAGGATGGGAACCAGACAAGGATGCCCTTTATCATCACTCTTATTCAACATTGTGCTGGAGGTCCTAGCCAGAGCAATTAGGCTAGAAAAATAAATAAAGAGCATCCAAATTGGTGGGGAAGAAGTAAATGTATCTCTATTTGCTGATGATATCATCTTACACATAGTAAATCCCAAAGAATCCACAAGAAAACTACTGGAACTAATAGAAGATTTCAGTGAAGTATCAGGATACAAGATAAACATACAAAAATCAGTTGGATTCCTCTACACCAACAAAGAGAACTTCCGAGAGGAAATCACCAAATTAATACCATTTACAATAGCCCCCAAGAAGATAAAACACTTAGGAATTAATCTAACCAGAAATGTAAAAGACCTATACAATGAAAACTACAAGACACTACTGCAAGAAACCAAAAGAGACGTGCATAAGTGGAAAAACATACCTTGCTCATGGATAGGTAGACTCAACATTGTGAAAATGTCAATTCTACCCAAAGTGATCTACAGATACAATGCAATCCCAATCCAAATTCCACTGGCATTTTTTAATGAGATGGAGAAACAAATCACCAACTTCATATGGAAATGGAAGAGGCCCAGAATTAGTAAAGCATTACTCAAGAAGAAGAACAAAGTGGGAGGCCTCACACTACCTGATTTTAGAACCGATTATACTGCCACAGTAGTCAAAACATCCTGATACTGGTACAACAACAGATACATAGACCAGTAGAACAGAATTGAGAATCTAGATGTAAATTCATCCACTAAGAGCAGCTGATATTTGACAAAGGCCCAAAGTCTGTTAATTGGGGATAAGACAGTTTCTTTAACAAATGGTGCTGGCATAACTGGACATCCATCTTCAGAAAACTGAAACAAGACCCATACCTCACACCATGCAGAAAAACTAACTCAAGATGGATCAAAGACCTAAATATAAAATCAAAAATGATAAAGATCATGGAAGAAAAAACAGGGACAATACTAGGGGCACTAATACATGGCATAAACAGAATAGGAACCATAAGTAACAATGCACAAACACCAAAAGAGAAACTAGATAACTGGGAGCTCTAAAAATCAAACACTGATGCTCATCTGAAGACTTCACCGAAAGAGTCAAAAGACAACGTACAGACTGGGAAAAAATTTTTGGCTACGACAAATCAATCAGCATTTAATCTCTAAAATCTACAAGATACTGCAAAACCTCAACAACAAAAAGACTTCAATTAAAAAATGGGCAAAGGATAAGAACAGGCACTTTGCCAAAGAAGGCATTTAGGCGGCTGACACATGAAGAAATGCTCACAATCATTAGCCATGACAGAAATGCAAATCAAAACTACAATGAGATACCATCTCACCCCAACAAACCTAGCATTAATCCAAAAGACACAAAATAATAAATGTTGAAGATGGTGTGGAGAGACTGGAACACTTATACACTGTTGGTGAAAATGTACAACCACATTGAAAATTGGTTTGGCACTTCCTTAAAGCTAGAAATAGAAGTACCATGCAATCCAGCAACCCCACTCCTTGGAATATATCCTAGAGAAATAAGAGTTGCCACACAAATAGATATATGCACAGCCATGTTCAGTGCAGCACTGTTCACGATACGAAAGAGATGGAAACAACCTACGTGCACATCAGTGGATGAATGGATAAACAAATTATGGTATATTCACACAATGGAATACTATATAACAATAAAGAACAATGATGAATCCGTGAAACATAACATGGAGGAATCTGGAAGACATTACGCTGAGTGAATTTAGTCTGTTGCAAAAGGACAAATATTGTGCAAGACCACTATTATAAGAACTCAAGAAAAGGTTTAAACACAGAAGAAAATATTCTTTGATGGTATCGATGGTGAGGAGGGAGGGAAAGAATTATTCACTAACTAGATAGTATTCAAGAATTATCTTAGGTGAAGGCAAGGACAGCACACACTACAGGGGAAGTCAGCACAACTGGGCCAAAGCTAAGATATTTCCTGAATACAACCAAACACTTCGAGGGACAGAGTAGCAGGGGCAGGGATCTGGGGACCATGCTTTCAGGGGACATCTAGGTCAGTTGGTATAACAAACTTTATTAAGAAGATGTTCTGCATCCTACTTTGGTGAGTGGCATCAGGGGTCTTAAAAGCTAGCAAGTGGCCATCTAAGATGCATCAATTGGTCCCAACACACCTGGAGTAAAGGAGAATGAAGAACACCAAAGTCACAAGGAAAGTATTAGCCCAAGAGACCAAGAGACAGAAAGGGTCACGTAAACCAGAGACTGCATCAGCTTGAGACCAGAGGAACTAGATGGTGCCGGGTACCAACAATGACCCTGACAGGGAACAAAACAGAGAGTCCCTGATGGAGCAGGAGAAAAGTGGGGTTCAGAACTCAAACTCTAGTAAAAAGACCAGACTTAGTGGTCTGACTGAGACTGGAGGAACCCCAGAAAGCATGGCCCCAAGACTCCATCAACCCAGAACTAAAACCATTCCTGAGGCCAACTCTTCAGACAAAGATTAGACTGGATTATGGGACATAAAATGATACTCGTGAAGACTGCGCTTCTTAGCTCAAGTAGATACAGGAGACTAAATGGGCAGCTCCTGTCCAGAGGTGAGATGAGAAGGCAGAGAGGGTCCGCAGCTGGTTGAATGGACACGGGAAATCAGGGGTGGAAAGGAGGAGTGTGCTGCCACAGTATAGGGAGAGCAATTAGGGTCACATAACAATGTACGTATAAATTTTTGTATGACAGACTAACTTGAACTATAAACTTTCACTTAAAGTACAACAATAAAATAAAAAAAACTAGCTGGACAACGTAAAAGATGATAAAAGAAGAACTGATGCATTGAAATTGTGGTGTTGGCAAATATATATTCAATATATACCACGGACTTCCAGAAGAATGAACAAATCACTCTTAGAAGAAATACAACCGGAATGCTCCTTAGACGCGAGGATGGTGAGACTTTGTCTCGCTTACTTTGGACATGTTATCAGGAAAGACGAATCACTAGAAAAAGATAATCACGTTTGGTAAAATAGAAGGTGAGCAAAAATGAGGGAAACCCTCAGTAAGATGGATTGACACAATGGACTCAAACATACTAACAATCATGAATATGGCAATAGGTCCAGGCAATGTTTTGTTCTGTTTTAGATAAGATTGCCATGAGTTCAAGACAATTAGACAGCAACTAACAACAATACACCAACTCTATGAATCTGATGATACTATTAATAATACAGTATTTTGCATCACTGATGATTATTTTACCCCAAATCTCTTACTTATACAAGTCTCGCAATCCCTTACCCACAATTATAAAATCCAACGAGCTCTGAAAGTGTAAGGCAAACTAATTTGGCAGCATCAGCTGACCTGAACTGATAGGAAGCTTTATATTGTCTTTATTTTTCTCGCTATAAAAATACTGCTTCAGAAATATCATAGTATTTGATTATAAGGTTCTGCCCCAGATCTTGCTAAAGTTACTCTATAATATGCAGTATTATATAAATTGGCCCCAAGTTATTCACTTCTTCATAGCAAGCTGAGATCTGTTAGCCAAAAAAAGGCCTGCCGGCACCAAACTCAAATTTGTACATATCTAATTGTTTTAAAAATAACTTAAGTAAGCAGATTTTTAGCCACTTAGAACCTGCCTGCTTTACATACACTGCAAAAATATACCCAACATCTGCTAGCCTTAGAGACGATAAAACCCAGTAGTTATAAGGACCCCCAGCTTCATGTGTCTTTCAGAGTTCTCTGACCAAGAGACTGCCCATCTTGCTGCATGATGATGTTGCCAAGACGTACCTAACCCCTCCCCTTCCCCATGGCTTTTCATGTCCTCTTTCCCTCCCAGTGGCTCCCTGTACCGTTAGCCTCTGGAAGACCTCTTGCTATGGGAGACCATCCCCTGCATACAGCTGTCAATGCATTGGCCCCAATAAACAGCTTGTTGTACAATACTTCATGGTCACATCTTTTTTCTTGATCAGTCCCAAATTCTCTCAAACTCATCGCAAACAATATTTGTACCATATTTCTTTTCACGATGCAAAAATTCCTGAATTCCAACATACAACTGCCCACAAGGGTTTTAGTTAATGATTATATACCTGTACTTAGAATTTTGGAGTCCCTGGATGGTGCAAAAATTTAACACACTCTGCTGCTAACTGAAATGTTGGAGGTTCAAGTCTACCCAGAGGCTCCTAGGCATGCTGATCTACTTCTGAGAAATCAGCCATTGAAAACCCTATGGAGCACAGTTCTACTCTGACACATATGGGGTTGCCATGAGTCAGAGCCAACTCTACAGAAACTGGTAAATTTAAAACTTTAGAATTTGAAGGAGATTTAAATATAAACTTCCTTACTGCATACATGAGAAGAACGAGGTCTAAACTCACAACAATTATAGGCAAACTGATACTAGAATTCAGTCCAACGTTTGTTTTTTTCTATATTGTGAAGGTTAAGATTGTGTATCATCTTGGCTGGGCCATGATTCTCAGTGTTTGTATGTGATCACTCCCATGATTGAATTTGCTGTGAGTAGCCAATCAGATGAAAGAGAGTTTCCTTGGGGGTGTGGCCTGCATCTGAATATAAGCAGATGTTCTGGCTTTTTGCTCTCTCTGGATCCTGCAGCTGCCTCCTGTCATCTCACCTCCGGTTCTTGGGACTTGAGCTATCAGCTTATCTGCCGAACTTGGGATTCATCGATCTTCACAACCTTTGAGCAGAGCCCTAACTTCTGACCTGCCAATCTTGGGTTCGCCAGCTCCTGCAGCTATGTGAATCAGGAGAAACCTTGCAGTCTTGCCTGCTGATCTTGGAATTCGTCAACTTTCACAGCCTGTGAGCGGGATCCCTGCTCTCTGACCTGCCAATCTTGCGCTCACCAGCTTCTGCAGCTGCATGAATTGGGAGAGACATCTACCCTGATCCACGGACTTGGGACGGTCTAGCCTCTACAATCACGTGAGCTGTTTCCTTGACATAAATCTCTCTATATATATTTATACGCTTTACTGGTTTTGCTTCTCTAGAGAACCCAGCCTAAGACATATATCATACTGCCTCTTTTCTCTACTCCTGAGACTGAAGCCTGACTTTTCTTAGTTATAAAATAGAGATAACAACAGTACCTATCTCATAGTTATTGTGAGAATGAAATGAGTTAATGCATAAACAGTGCTTGACACAAAATTGTTTTATGCCTTCCATCAGGAATATTAGTATCATTAGAAGTAGTATATTGAATTATTAACCTATCTGATTATTTTTTCTTGTTTGTTAATTTGTTCCCTCTCCAAAGCTGGGAGAATGGCTCAGGGCATGCAGTGGGTCCTACTTCCAGCCCAGGGAGCACAGCAATCACTGAAGCAAGATTGGGACCCGGAGAAGAGCGGAGAGGGGGCAGGTAGATGGCAGAGAGGTACTTCCCAAACGGGGCACTGGTAGGTTAGACGCTTGTACTTATCTTTTACTGATTGAGTGCCGTTTCTGGAGGCTTAAATAGAGTCTCTGCCGCTCAGTCTCTCCCAACGTGCAAAACGCGTTCTGAGCACTACTGCTTGCCTCACCCCTCATGCAGTAGCCCATCCATCCTGCAGGTTGCAGGTGCCAGCCAGGTCAGGTCTGGCAACTCCTTGCTGCTTCTAAACCATCTCTCCCTCCCCCTGCCACTCAGTCGGACTCCTCGACTTTGTTTTCGATGTTCAGGGCTCCTAGATTGTCATACATAATCAATTCACTTGTTTTTTATTTTGGGGTCTTTGTTGGCCCTGCCTCCATCAGTAGTCTCATTCTTGAGAAACAGTTAATTCTATTTAGGCTTTGAATTTCTTTGGAGCATTTGGCTTCTGACTTTTGTAAAGAAGGATGTGTAAACAGGAGCAATTGGAGATTGTAAATAAGAGCAGTTGGAAAGTATTTCAACCTACCCATCTAATTAGGTTTATCTTGTAACCATGCTAACTCTAATAACTCAGTAAAAGAGATTTGTATTGTGCCTTCTTCCAAAAAGTATTATAGGATGATTCATGGATAATTATAGCTGTGAATGTGTCTTTCCTACTTGTCTGTGTCTTTTTACTCGATTCTGTCTTAGTCCATTGTTTATCTGGATTAGAAAGATTGGTCAAGAGCAGGAAGTATGTATACAATGGATTTGTATTTATGTATTCCCTACACAGAAATACTCTTAGTGGAAAAAACTAACATTGTTTTAGTACTGAGGGATATATTTTTAAACTGATTATTTTGAAATAATTTTAGACTTACAGTAGAGTTGTAGAGAGACAAGAGGGTGCTCACATAACCTTCACCCAACTTCCTCTAATGTTAACATCATATCTAATCATTTATTAGGCATTTCTCAAAACGAAGGAACTAATATTGGTACGATACTATTAACTAAACTACAACTTTTATTTGGATTGCACCAGTTTTGCCATTAATGTGCTTTATCTGTCCCAAGATCCAATCCACTACACTGCATTATATTTAATCATAACATTTCCTTCATTTCTGTGACAGTTTCTCAGTCTTTCCTTGTTTTTCATGACCTTGATGCTTTCGAAGAGTACTGGTCAGATATTTTGCAGAATGTCCCTTGGAAAAAAGGCCTGGCAATCTACATCTGAAAGGTCACAGCCACTGAAAACCCTATAAAGCACATTTCTACTCCAACACACGTGGGGGTCTCCATGAGTCAAAATGGACTTGGCAGCAACTGGTTTTATCTTAAATATGCATTAATAGAATTTAATACTACACAAAATTATTTTCTCTTTCTCACCCTGGCCACCTCTAGTGTAAAAAAAAAAAAAAAACAGAGTTTCTTTCAATCAGATTGTCTTATAAGCAAAAAGTAGTATGAGCAAAAGGAGGATGCTAAACCGTGATGGTGGGGAAATGCTAAGATACAATCTGTGCCTCAGAGAAGCTTGAAAATATAGCTGGGAGAATAAGACACAGTGAATTACAGCAATGATTCATATGTGAAACATATGAAAAAATGATCTGTCAGCTCCCCTAAGCCAGGAACTCAGGGCAGGCACAGCTTCTTTGCCGAGGGACAGGCATAAGGGGTCCACAGACTGTGAATGCCCTTCACCTCTACATACACCTCTATGGGCCCATTTCAATAGCATAGGCCCTCATTAGCACAGTACAACAAACAAAAATCCTGAAGATTAACAATAAAATTTCAGAATTAGGCAACTCAATAGAAAGTCATAGGAGCAGAATTGAGGCAATGGAAGTCAGAATTAGCAAGATTGAAGATAAAGCACTTGACACCAATTTATCTGAGGAAAAAATCAGATAAAAGGATCAAAAAAATGAAGAAACCCTAAGAATTATATGGAACTCTATCAAGAGGAATAACCTACAAGTGACTGGAGTACAAGAACAGGGGGAATAACAGAAAATACAGAGAGAATTGTTGAAGATTTGTTGGGAGAGAACTGATATCATGCAAGATGAGAAGATATCTATCTAAGAAGTTCATCCAACCCCACATAAGGCAGATCCCAAAAGAAACTCACCAAGACATATTATAATCAAACTTGCCAAAACCAAAGATAAAGAGAATTTTAAGAGCGGCTAGGGATAAACGAAAAGTCATCTACAAAGGAGAGTCAATAAGACTAAGCTCGGACTACTCAGCAGAAACCTTGCAGGCAAGAAGGCAATGGGAT
>NW_004444007.1:13002167-13003719 GCF_000243295.1 Trichechus manatus latirostris | reverse complement strand
AGACATCAATATGTAAAAGATGACAACATTAAATCAAAAAAGAGGGACTAAATAATGTAATCATAGATCTTTCACATGGAGAGAAAGTCAAGGTGATATAAAGAAATAAAAGATTTGTTTAAACAGAAAAATAGGGGTAAATATTAAGGTTACCACAAAGAAAACTAACAATCCTACACATAAAAATAAAAAACAAGAAAAACATAAAGACTCAGCAAACACAAAATCAACAAAAATGAAAAAGATGAAAATAAAATACACAAAGAAAAATGACTCAGCACAGAAAATTAAGTGGAACAAAGAAACTGTCAACAACACACACAAAAAGACATCAAAATGACAGCACTAAACTCATACCTATCAATAATTATGCTGAATGTAAATGGACTAAATGCACCAATAAAGAGAGAGAGAATGGCAGAATGGATTAAAAAAACATGATCCGTCTATATGCTTGCCTACAAGAGACACACCTTAGACTTAAAGACACAAACTAAAACTGAAAGGATGGAAAAAAATATATCAAGCAAACAACAATCGAAAAAGAGCAGGAATGGCAATGTTAATCTCTGACAAAATAGACTTTAAAGCAAAATCCATCACAAACGATAAAGAAGGACACTATATAATGATTAAAGGGTCAATAAACCAGGAGGACATAACCATAATAAATATTTACACTCAATGACAGGGCTTCAAAATACATAAAACAAACTCTAACAGCACTGAAAAGAGAAATAGACAGCTCCACAGTAATAGTAGGAGACTCCAACACACCACTTTCAGTGAAGGACAGAACATCCAGAAAGAAGCTTAATAAAGATATGGAAGATCTAAATGCCACAGTCAACCAACCTGATCTCATAGACATATACAGAACACTCCACCCAACAGCAGCCAAGTATTCTTTCTTTTCTAATGCACATGGAACATTCTCCAGAATAGACCACATATTAGGCTACAAAGCAAGCCTTACTTAATAGAATACAAAGCACTGAAATATTACAAAGCATCTTTTCTGACCATAAAGCCATAAAAGTAGAACTCAATAACAGAAAAATCAAGGAAAAAAAAATCAAATACATGGAAATTGAACAACACCTTGCTCAAAAACCACTGGATTATAGAAGAAATTAAGACCGGAAAAAAGAAACTCACAGAATCAAATGAGAATGAAAACACATCCTACCAGAACCTTAGGGACACAGCAAAAGCAGTACTCAGAGATCAGTTTCTAGCAATAAATGCACACATCCAAAAAGAAAAAAGGGCCAAAATCAAAACATTAACCCTACAACTGGAACAAATAGAAACAGAGCAGCAAAAGAAACCTTCGGGCACCAGAAAAAAGGAAATAATAAAAATAAGAGCAGAACTAAATGAAATAAAGAATAGAAAAACAATTGAAAGAGTTAACAAGACCAAAAGCTGGTTCTTTGAAAAGATCAACAAAATCAATAAACCATTGGCCAAACTGACAAAACAAAAAACAGGAGAGGAAGCAAATAACCCATATAAGAAATGAGATGGGTGATAGAACATCAGACCCAAC
>NW_004444007.1:12975921-13002067 GCF_000243295.1 Trichechus manatus latirostris | reverse complement strand
AACCCATATAAGAAATGAGATGGGTGATAGAACATCAGACCCAACTGAAATTAAAAGAATCATAACAGAATACTATGAAAAACTGTACTCTAACAAATTTGAAAACCTAAAGGAAATGGACAAATTTCTAGAAACTCACTACCTATCTAAACTAATATAAACAGAGGTAGAACAATTAAATAAACCTACGACAAAAGAAGAGCTTGAAAAGGTAATTTAAAAACTCCCAACAAAAAAAAACACTGGCTATGACAGCTTCACTGAAGAAGTCTACCATACTTTCAGATAAGAGTTAACATCACTAATACTAAAGGTATTTCAGAGCACAGAAAAGGATGGAATACTCACAAACTCATTGTATGAAACCAGTATAACCCTGATACCAAAACCAGGTAAAGACACCACAAAAAAAGAAAATTACAGACCAATATCCCTTGTGAACATAGAAACAAAAATTCTAAACAAAATTCTAGCCAGTAGAATTCAACAACATATCAAAAAAATAATTCACCATGACCAAGTGGGATTTGTACCAGGTTTGGAGGGACGGATCAACATTAGAAAAACAATCAATGTAATCCATCACATAAATAAAACAAAAGACAAGAAACATATGATCTTATCAATTGATGAAGAAAAGGCATTTGACAAAGTCCAACACCCATGCATGATAAAAACTCTCAGCAAAACAGGAATGGAAGGGAAATTCCTCAACATAATATAGGGCATTTATACAAAGCCAACAGCCAACATCATTCTAAATGGAAAGAGTTTGAAAGCATTCCCCCTGAGAATGGGAACCAGACAAGGATGCCTTTTATCACCACTCTTATTCAACACTGTGCTGGAGGTCCTAGCCAGAGCAATTAGGCTAGAAAAAGAAATAAAGGGCATCCAAATTGCAGATGATATGGTCTTACACACAGAAAATTCCAAAGAATCCACAAGAAAACTACTGGAACTAATAGAAGATTTCAGTAAAGTATAAGG
The DNA here is from genome assembly GCF_000243295.1 of Trichechus manatus latirostris. Classification (NCBI taxonomy): domain Eukaryota; kingdom Metazoa; phylum Chordata; class Mammalia; order Sirenia; family Trichechidae; genus Trichechus; species Trichechus manatus. Next base: position 13,001,077 of record NW_004444007.1, on the reverse strand, counting down.
AGACGAGATAAAGATACAAAAATCAGTTGGATTCTTCTACACCAACTAAGAGAACTTCAAAGAGGAAATCATCAAATTAATATCATTTACAATAGCCTCCAAAAAGATAAAATACTTAACAATAAATTTAACCAGAGACTTAAAAAACCTATACAAAGAAAACTACAAGACACTACTGCAAGAAACCAAAAGAGACCTGCGCAAGTGGAAAAACATCCTTTGCTCGTGAATAGGAAGACTCAACATTGTGAAAATGTCAATTCTACCCAAAGCAATCTACAGGTACAATGCAATCCCGATCCAAATTCCAATGACATTTTTCAATGAGATGGAGAAACAAATCACCAACTTCATACAGAAAGGGAAGAGGCCTTGGATAAGTAAAGCATTGCTCATGAAGAAGAACAAAGTGAGAAACCTCACACTATCTGATTTTAGAACCTATTATACTGCCATGATAGTCAAAACAGCCTGGTACTGGAACAACAACAAATACATAGACCAATGGAACAGAATTGAGAATCCATACATAAATTCATCCACCTATGAGCAGCTGATATTTGACAAAGGCCCAAAGTCCATTAAATGGGGAAAAGACAGTCTCTTTAACAAATGATGCTGGCATGACTGGGTATCCATTGCCAAAAAAAAGGAAAGGAGACCCATACCTCACAACATGCATAAAAACTAACTCAAAATGGATCAAAGATCTAAATATAAAATAAAAAATTATAAAGATCATGGAAGAAAAAATAGGGACAACACTAGGGGCCCTAATACATAGCATAAACAGAATGCTAACCATAAGTAACAATGCACAAGCACCAGAAGAGAAACTAGATAACTGGGAGCTCCTAAAAATCAAACACTTATGCTCATCAAAAGACTTCACCGAAAGAGTCAAAAGACAACCTACAGAGTGGGAAAAATTTATTGGCTATGACAAATCCAATCAGCATCTAATCTCTAAAATCTAGAAGATACTGCAAATCCTCAACAACAAAAAGACAAATAACTCAATTAAAAAATAGGCAAAGGATATGAACAGGAACTTCACCAAAGAAGACATTCAGGCAGCTAACAGATAAATGAGGAAAAACTCACTATCGTTAGCCATTAGAGAAATGCAAATCAAAACTACAATGCGATACCATCTCACCCCAACAAGGCTAGCATTTATCCAAAAAACACAAAATAGTAAATGTTGGAGAGGTTGTGGAGAGACTGGAACACTGATACACTGCTGGTGGAAACCTAAAATGGCGCAACCATTTTGGAAATCAATCTAGTGCTTCCTTAAAAAGCTAGAAATAGAAGTATCATAAGATCCATCACTCCCACTCCTTGGAATATATCCTAGAGAAGTAAGAGTTGTCACACAAATAGATATATGCATACTCATGTTCACTGTAGCACTGTTTACAATAGCAAAAAGATGTAAGCAACCTAGGTGCTCATCAACAGACGAATGGATAAACAAATTATGGTACATTCATCCAATGGAATACTACCCAATGATAAAGAAAAAACAACGATGAATCAGAGAAACATCTCATAACATGGAGGAATCTGGAAGGCATTATGCTGAATGAAATTAGTGGCAAAAGGACAAATATTGTATGAAACCACTATTATAAGAACTCAAGAAGAGGTTTAAACACAGCAGAAAACATTCTTTGATGGTTACGAGGGTGGAGAGGGAGGGAGAGGATTACTCACTAACTATATAGTAGACAAGATTTATCTTAGGTGAAGGGAAGGACAATACACAATACAGGGGAAGTCAGCACCACTGGACTAAACCAAAAGCTAAGAAGTGTCCTGAACACAACCAAACACTTTGAGGAACAGTGTAGCAGGGGCGGGGATTTAAGGACCATAGTTTCAGGAGACATCTAGTTCAACTGCATAACAAAGTTTATTAACAAAATGTTCTGTATCCCACTTTGGTGAGTGGCAGCTAGGGTCTTAAAAGCTAGTGAGCAGCCATCTAAGACACATCAATTAATCCCAACACACCTGTAGCAAAGGAGGATGAAGAACACCAAATACACAAGGAAAATATTAGCCAAAGAAACAAAAGGGGCTGTATAAACCAGAGACTCCATCAGCCTGAGACCAGAAGAACTAGATGGTGCCTGGCTACCACCAACGACCGCCTTGACAGGGAATACAACAGACAGTCCCCAATGGAGTGGGAGAAAAGTGGGATTCAAAACTCAAATTCTATAAAAAGACCAGATTTAACTGTCCGAGACTGGAGAAACCCCAGAAGACATGGCCCCCCAACTCTCTGTTAACCCAGAACTAAAATCATTCCTGAAGCCAACTCTTCAGACAAAGAATAGAATGGACTATAAGACATAAAATGATACTCATGAAGAGTATACATCTTAGTTCAAGAAGATACAGGAGACTAAATGGGCAGCTCCTGTCAGGAGGCAAGATGAAAAGGCAGAAAGGGATAGGAGCTGGATGAATGGACACGGGAAATCCGGGGTAGAAAGGAAGAAGGTGCAGTCACATTATAGGGATAACTAGGGTCACATAACAATGTGTGTATAAATTTTTGTATGGGAAATAACTTGAGCTGTAAACTTTCACCTAAAGCATAAGGAAAAAAAAAAAAAAGAATGGGACTATGCTTGTCATTTAACTTGTCCTAAATTTGGTTCACAGAAGAATGCTGGAAGGTCAAACATTCTGGCAAAATTACTGAGGTGATAGGTCAAATGTATCTCAGACAGCATCATGAGCCTAATAACTTAAAATTATTTTATGTATGGTAAAATGGATAATTTTGGATAATTTTTCTTTTTTTCTATTGTATTTTTCTCTCTAAATTTTCTGTAACGTGTGTTTATTAGATTATAATTTTAAAAACCCAAAAATATATTTATATTCCATAAAACATATTTATAATTTTACAATATGTTATAAAATATATTTTATAGTAAGCATAAAATATATTTATAATTATAAATTTATAATTTAATAAACTTGTGAAGTAAGCTCTGGATTGGAAAATAGATTGTGATTTAGTCCAATGGGAAGCTTTGTGCTCAACTATCAGGTTAAGAACATGCTTATCAAGGCTATTGTTTTCTGTGTTATGGCTCTTGGAAGAGCTACAGAAGCCCAATTTTTATCCATAACTCAGAAGTTAGTTCAATAATTAAATATTCATATAATTTTCTATGCTTAATACAGTTCCCTTTTTTTTTTCTTTGCTTGTTTATTTCTGGGGTGAAATTCAGTCATTTCATTTACTTTAAAACTCTTACCCAATCAACTTAACCTAAAAAATGCCTCAGGAGTATGTTTTTTTGCCAACACAGGTGTAAGAAAATTCCTGCCATCCTTGGCCAGATTCAATACTGACTTGTGGCTAAATTTTTCAAGTTACTGTTTTTTTCAGGATTGAATCAATGTGTAATGCAACTAACCTTCAAAAAAAAAATGGGAGACAGAGCCAACATGGCACCCTAGACAGATGCATCATGCCATCTCTCTGCAGCAAAGACACGAAAAACTAAGTAAAACAGATACAAACATCAGTCTTGGAATCCTAAACATCAAATGAAGGGATAAAGAAGTAGATCAAACACCAAATGGAATAAGAAACAGAAAGAAAACAGAGAGCAAGGAGTGGAGGTTCCCTGCCAACTAACACCACACAGCATCACCATCTTGGAGCACAGTCAGCAACAAGCCAGGACAGGGAATATGGGAAGGCAACTTCACGGAGCTCCCAACAGGAGACAGAGAGCTTTCCCTGTATGCCACCTCAGCCCTTCTTACTGGACCATGCCACACTGCCACAGGTAGGGAATCACTGGCCTGCTGCCACCCTAGGTCCCCCCCACACACACTGGCTCCCACGAGCTCCTCTCGTGCCACTTTTTCTTTTCTCTTTCTTCCTTTTCATTCTCCCTCCCACCTAGCCTTGTACATCAGCTCTGCCCCTTCTTGCTGGGCTATGCTGTGTCACCATGTGCAGAGAGCTGCCACCACCTCAGGTCTGTCCTGCCCACAACTGCTGGCTCTGCCCCCCCATCTAGCCCCACATGCCACCTCTACCCCTTCTCACTGGGCCGCACCCACACAGCTGTGTGTAGAGAGCCACTGGCCTGCTGCCCCAAGTCCTACTTGCCCCTCCCACCTCCACCTGCTGGCTCCTGCCATGCCATTTCCCCACCTTTCTTCCTTTTCTTTCTCCCTTTTACCTGGCTCCATATGCTACCTCTACCTCTTCCCTATGGGCCATGCTTCACTGCAGTGAGTAGAGAGATACCAGCCTGACACCAGCCCTGGTCTGCCCTGCCCCTACTTGCTGTCTCCCACCACATGATTTTTTTTCTTTTTCTCTTTCTTCCTTTACTTTCTCCTTTCCACCTGGCCCCATACCCCCCACCTCTACCCCTTCTCACTGGGACACATCACACTGTCAAAGCTACAGAGCCACTGGCTTGCTGCCACCCCAGGTCCATGCTGCCCCCACCTGCCAGCTCCCACAGCACCATTTTCTTCCCCACCTACTCCATACATCACCTCACCCCATTCCTGTTGGTCTACGATGCACCGTCATGGCTAGAGAACCATTGGCCTGCTGCTTTCTATCTCCTACCTACCCCCATATGTCACCCACCCCATCCTGCTGGCCCCTAGGTCTGCCCAGCCCCCTCTCATCAGCTACCCCTTTTTTTTTCCTTTTCTTTGTTCCCTCCACCTAGCCCCATAAGCCAACAGCTTTTCATGTTGGCCTTCGCCATGCCATTGTGGCTCGAGTGTCCCCAGCTCAGGCCTGCTGCCACAGTGGGCCTGCACTGTCTCTCCCCTCCTATCAGCTGCTGAACAGAGGGAAGCAAGCCCGTAAGACTTCCTGTCTGACACCCTTGTGTATCTGGCGAGGAGCTGTGAACACTCCCACACCACTGGACCAACATCAGGAGGCAGATAGTACCTGCCCAGTTCACCCTCAGCCACTTTGCCAAACCAGTGTACAGCGAAGAGGGCTTGCCCTGCCTGCTGCAGCTTGGCCCTACTGGGACAAGGTGGTGAGAGCTATCGTGCCCACAGACAAGAAAGCAGCAGAGCACGCCTAGCCCGCCAGTCGTGATATATGAAAACAAAACAGAGAAGCAGGATGAAACAAATGAACATATAATCAATAAATAAAGAAAATAATACCTTAAAGTCTCAGAAACAGCAGACACTATCAAAACATATAAAAAAGCAGGACAAGACGGTTCCAGTAAGTGACCAAAATAAAAAAATCAGATGAGCTTCTGGTATAAGAAGAGGCAGTGGAACTACGTGATATGGAATTCAAAAGATTAATATTTAGGGCTCTCCAAGATATTAGGAAAGAGATCAAGAAAACAAACAAAACCAAGGAAAAAACAGGCAAAATCATGGAAAACACAGATAAAACCAATGAAAACATAGCCAAAATCAAGGAAAACACAAAGCAATAGGAGAATTCAGAAAAATAATACAGGAACAAATTGTCAAATTAAACAATTAAAAATTATACAAAAGCAGCAACTAGAAATCCAAAAGACAAACAACAAAATTTCAGAAATGGACAACTCAATAGAAGGTTTTAGGAGCAAATTTGAAACAATGGAGGACAGAATCAGTGAGATTGAAGACAAATCCATTGATGATAAACTTTGAAGAAAAATCAAAGAAAAGAATGAAGAAAAACCTAAGAATTATGTGGGATACAATCTAGAGCAAAAATTTGGGCATGATTGGAATTCCAGAACAGGGGGAGAAAATGGAAAAACACAGAGAAGATTTTGTTGAAGACTTGCTGGCAGAAAACTTTCCAAATATCATGAAAGACAAAAAGCTGACTATCCAAAAAGCTCAACGGACCCCCATATAGGATAAACTCAAAAAAAAAAAGTCACCAAGATATATCATAGTTACACTTGCAGAAACCAAAGACAAATAAAGAATCCTGAGAGCATCTCAAGAAAAACAAAAAGTCACTTACAAAGGAGAAACAATAAGGCTAAGCTCTGATTATTTGGGAAAAACTATGCAGGCAAGAAAGCAATGGGGTGACATATATAAAACCTTGTAAGAATAAAACTGCCAACCAGCAATAACATATCTTTAAAAACTCTCTTTCAAATATGATGGCAAATTAGGACATTTCCAGATAAACAGAAATTAAGAGGATTCATAAAAACTAAACCAAACTTACAAGAAATATTAAAGGGAGTCCTTCAGTTAGACTAATAACATCAGACAACAATTAGAGTCTAGAACACAGGACAGCATCTGCCAGATACCAACCTAGATAAAAAAACAAAGCAAACGAAAAACCCTGTTGCTCTCGAGTAGATTTCAACTCATTGTGACCCTGTAGAACAGAGTAGAACTGCCACACAGGGTTTCCAAGGAGCAGCTGGTGGATTTGAACTGCCAAACTGTTAGTTAGCAGCCAAGCTCTTAACCACTGTGCCACTAAGGCTCCAGGTAGAGAACTCTCAATGATAAAAACAAAGCTGAAAAACATAAAACGTGGAAACAGAGATGTCAATCTGTAAATGATGACAACAACAAAATAAAAAGGAGAATAAATGGTGTAGGTATAGAATTTTCAAATGGAGAGCAAGTCAAGGCAATATCAAGGAATAAAAGACTGATTCATACTTAGGAAGATAAGAGTAAATTTCAAAGTAACCACAAAGAAAGTTAACAAATCTATTTATCGGAATAAAAAAGAAGAAAAACATGAAGTCTCAGTAAACACAAAATTTATAGTAACAAAAAGCAAAGAAAATCCACAAATAGGAAAGTTAGAGAAACAAAGAAAACGTCAGCACCACACACACACACACACACACAAGCATAACAATATGACAGCAATAAAGTCATATCTATCAATAATAACACTGAATGTAAGTGATTTAAATGCACCTGTAAAGAGACAGAGAGTGGCAGAATGGATAAAAAAGCATAACCCATCAATATATGCTGTTTACAAGAGACATACCTTAGACACAAAGACATAAATATATTAAAAATTAAAGGATGGAAAAAACATATATCAAGCAAACAGTAACCAAAAAAGGCAGAAGTGACAATACTAATCTCAGGTAAAATAAACTTTAAGGCAAAATCAACCATAAAAGACAAAGAAGGGCATTATATGACGATTAAAGGGGCAATCCACCAAGAAGACATAACCTTAATAAATTTGTAAGCACCCAACGACAGGGCTTCAAAATACATAAAACAAACTCCAATAGCACAGAAAGAGAAATAAACAGTTACACAATAATAGTAGGAGACTTCAACACACCACTCTCGGTAAAGGACAGAACATCTAGGAAGAAACGCAACAAAGATACAGAAGATCTAAAGGCCAAAATCAACCAATGTGACCTCACAGACATATATAGAACATTCCACCCAACAGCAGCAAAGTACACATTCTTGTCCAACACACATGGAGCATTCTCGAGAACAGACCACCTTGTAGGCCACAAAGCAACGCGCAATAAAATCCAAAACATCAAAACAAATACAAAGCTTCTCTCTGATCACGACACCATAAAAGTAGAAATCACTAACAGGAAGAGAAAGGATAAAAACCAAATACATGGAAACTGAATAACACCTTGCTTAAAAATAAAAATAAATAAAAAAGGGAATAAAAAATTTCCTAGAATTAAAGGAGAATGAAAACACATCATACCAAAAATCTTTGAGACACAGCAAATGCAGTCCTCAGAGGTCAATTTATACTAATAAAAAAGAAGAATGGGCCAAAATCAAAACATTACCCCTACAACTCAAACAAATAGAAAGAGAACAGCAAAAGAAGCTTGCAGCCACCAGAAGAAAGGAAATAATAAAGATTAGATAAGAAATAAATGAAATAGAGAATAGAAAAACAATTGAAAGAATCAATAAGACAAAAGTTGGTTCTTCGAAAAAAATCAACAAAATTAACAAACCACTGGCCAAGCTGATAGAAGAACAGGAGATGAAGCAAATAACCCAAATAAGAAATGAGATGAGGGACATTATAACAGACCCAACTGAAATAAAAAGGATCATAACAGAATACTATCAAAAACTGTACTCCAACAAATTTGAGAACCTAGAGGAAATGGAAAAATTTCTAGAAATACACTAGCTACATAAACTAATGCATACTAAGAAAATCGGAACTGATCCATAATAAGACTGAAGAGGAAATTAAAAAAAAAAAAAAACTCCCAACAACAATAACAAAAGCCCAGATGGCTTCACTGGAGAATTCTACCACGCATTCAGAGAAGAGCTCACACCAGTACTACTCAAACTATTTCAAAACATAGAAAAGGAAGGGATCCTCCTGAATTCATTCTACGAAGGCGGCATAAAGCTGATACCAAAGTCAGGCAAAGACATTACCAAAAAAGAAAATTACAGACCACAATCTCTCATGAATATAGATGCAAAAATTCTTAACAAAATTATAGCCAATAGATTTCAGCATACAATGACAGACACATAGACTAATGGAATAGAATTGAGAACCCAGATGTAAATCCACCTATGATCAAAAAAAAAAAAATAATAATACACAATGACCAAATGCAATTCATACCGGGTATGTAAGGATGGTTCAACATTAGAAAATCAATCAACATAATCAATCACATAAATAGAACAAAAGAAAAGAATCATATGATCATCTCAATCAATGCTAGACAGGCATTTGATGAAGTCCAACACCCAACTCCTGATAAAAACTCTGAATAAAATAGGAGTAGAAGGGAAATTCTTCAACATAATAAAGGCCACCTATACAAAACCAACAGCCAGCACCATTCTCAACAGAGAGAGGCTGAAAGCATTCCCCCTGAGCATGGGAAGAAGACAAGGATGCCCTTTATCACCACTCCTATTTAACATTGTGCTGGAAGTCCTAGCTAAAGCAATAAGGCCAGAAAAAGAAATAAAGGGCATCTAAATTGGAAAGTAAGAAGTAAAACTATCCCTATTCACAGATGATATGGTACAATACATAGAGAACCCCAAAGATTCCACAAGAAAACTACTGGAACTAATAGAAAGATTCAGCAGAGCAGCAGGCTATAAGATCAACATACAAAAATCAGTTGAATTCCTATACACCAACAAAGAGAACTTCAAAAAGAAATGAGAAAGACAATACCATTTATTATAGCCCCTAAAAAGATAAAATACTAAGGAATAAATCTAACCAGGGACATAAAAGAACTACACAAAGAAAACTACAAAACACTATTGCAAGAAACCAAAACAGAACTACATAAATGGAAAAACATACCATGTTCATGGATAGGAGGACTCAACACTGTGAAAATGTCAATCCTACCCAAAGGAATCTACAGATAAAGTGCAATACTGTTCCAAATCCCAACAGCATTCCTTAGCGAGATGGAAAAACTACTCACCAACTTTATATGGAAAGCAAAGAGACCTCGGATACGCAAAGAGTTATTGAAGAAAAAGACCAAAGCAGGAGACTTCACACTACCTGAACTCGGGATCTACTATACAGCTACTGTAGTCAAAACAGCCTGGTACTGGTACAACAACAGACACATAGAGCAATGGAATAGAATCAAGAACCCAGATATAAATACATCCACCTATAGTTAGCTGATCTTTGACAAAGAACCAAAGTCCATTAGATGGGGAAAAGACAGTCTTTTTAACAAATGGTGCTGGCAAAAATGTATATCCATCTGCAAAAAAATGAAACAGGACCCATACCTCATGCTATACACAAAAAGTAACTCAAAATGGATCAAAGACCTAAATATAAAATCTAAAACAATATAGATTATGGAAGAAAAAATAGGGATAAAGCTAAACTTGTTGCCGTTGAGTCGATTCCGACTCGTCGTGACTCTATAGGGCAGAGTAGAACTGCCCCATAAGGTTTCTGAGGAGCGGCTGGTGGATTCAAACTGCTAACCTTCTGGTTAGCAGCCAAACACTTAACCAGCCACCAGGGACAAAGCTAGGGGCCCTGATACATGGCATAAATTCAATACAAACCACAACTAACAATGCACAAACACCAAAAGATAAACTAGATAACTGGGAGCTCCTAAAAATTAAACACTAATGCTCATCAAAAGACTTCACCAAAAGAGTATAAACAGAACCATAGACTGGGGGAAAAAACTGGCTATGACATATCTGACCAGGGTGTAATCTCTAAAATCTGTAGAATACTTCAACACCTCAACAACAAAAAGACAAATAATCCAATTAAAAAATGCAAAAAGGATATGAACAGACACTTCCCCAAAGAAGACATTTAGGCAGCTAACAGTCACATGAGGAAATGCTCGCCATCATTAGCCATTAGAGAAATGCAAATCACAGCTACAATGAGATGCCATCTTACCCCAATATTACTGGCATGAATTAAAAAAACCATAAAATAACAAATGTTGGAGAGGTTGCAGGGAGACTGGAACTCTTATGCACTGCTGGTGGGAATGTAAAACGGTGAAATCACTATGGGAAATGATACAACACTTCCTTAAAAAGCTAGAAATAGAAATACCATGTGGTTCAACAATCCCACTCCTAGGAACATATCCTAGAGAAATAAGAGCCATCACACTAATAGACATATACACACCGTGTTCACTGCAGCATTATTCACAATAGCAAAGATAGAAACAATCTAAGTGTCAATTAACAAATGAATGGATAAAAATTATGGTACATACACACAATGGAGTACTACACAAGATATATAACAATGATGAATCCACAAAACATCTCATAACATGGGTGAATCTGGAGGACATTTTGCTGAGTGAAATAAGTCAATCACAAAAAGACAAATATTGTATGAGACCACTATTATAAAAACCCAAGAAAAAGTTTACACACAGAAAAAAAATCTTTGATGGTTACAAGGGAGGGGAAGAGTGGGGAGGGCAAATCACTAACTAGATAGTAGACAAGTGTTAACTTTGGTGAAGGGAAAGACAACACACAATATAGGGAAAGTTAGCATAACTTGTTCAAGGCAAAGCCATAAAAGACACATCCAAACACCCTGAAGGACCGAGGGCTGGGGACCATGGTCTCAGGGGACATCTAGGTCAACTGACATAACAGAGGTCATTTTTAAAAAAAAGTTCTACATCCTAGTTTGGTGAGTAGAGTCTGGTGTCTTAAAAGCTTGCGAGTGGCCTTCTAAGATACCTGTATAGGTCCCATTATGATAGGAGCAAAGGAAAGTGAAGAAAACTGAAGAAACAAGGAAAATATTAGTCCAGAGGACTGATGGACCACGTGAACCACAGCCTCCTGCAGCCTGAGCCCAGAAGAACTATATGGTGCCAACTACCACCACCTACCGCTTTCAGTGGGATCACAATAGAGGGTCCTGGACAGAGTGGGAGAAAAATGTAGAACAAAATTCAAATTCATAAGGAAAGACCAGACTTACTGGTCTGACAGAGATTGGAAGAACCCCCGAGACTATGGTCCTTGGACACCCTGCTTACTCAGAACTGAAGCCACTCCTGAAGTTCACCTTTCAGCCGAAGGTTAGACGGGTCTATAAAACAAACAATAATACACGTGAGGAACGTGCTTCTTAGTTCAATCAAGTGTCTGAGAACAAATGGGCAGCATCTGCCCAAAAGCAAAGACGAGAAGGCAAGAAGGGACAGGAAAACTAGACTAATGGACTTGGAGAACCCAGGGTGGAAAGAGAAAGGTGGAGAATACTGATACATTGCAGAGATTGCAACCAATGTCAGAAAACAATTCGCGAATAAAAGTTTTGAATGAAAAACTAATTTGCAAAAAGAAAATATGTAGAGCTATAAGTCTTCTGAGCTGCCTTTAAAACTCAGTTAACTTTTTTCTTAACAAATTTGTAGGATTGGATCCTCTAGTTTTTTCACAGGAGAGCAACGATGATTTTTAAGCATAATGAATGGTTCCACTACAAACATCTGCTATGTTCTCGAAAAGTAAACAATTAGGAAAAACATAGGTCATGATTTTGTGTGTATTGATACAAAAGAACTCTTGGCAGAAAGGCAAACACATCCAAGAGAGTTTAAGCAGGGGATCATAGGTTCTTGGATTGCACAGTATAATCAAGATTATGAATAGCAGGTGATTACTGTACCAGAATAATACTGTCACATCAGAGCAGATAACAATGGTTTTTTGATTAATGAATTTTTCTACGAAAAATGGTATATTACACAACAATGACCTAAGCTCTATCTTCTATTATTATTATTTTTTAACTGAAAAAGTAACAAAGAGACTTTGGGTCAAGATGATCAGTAAATTGAGGTTTTCGTGTACCCCTCTGCTCCTAACACAAAGAAATGACAGAAATATAAAAATAGAAAACCCACAAGACATATCAGGGCTCTAAAAAATGTATATATTTCTATGAAGTTAACAAAAATGCAGAGCAGGGGGCAGGAAGTGAAGCTACAGGTTTGTCGGTTTGTGAAAGGAGGAGTTCTGATAAAGGTTCCCAGGGGTCAGAGCCAGGTCATGTTTTGGAAATCCCTTTTAAAATTCTGATCACTCTTTTAGATTGTTTCCTCATTGCTGTCTGTTTTTATGTTACGGTAACCGTATCTCTTGAATCTCTCTGAGCATACTCACTAAAAGGGTGTGTGTGTGAGTGTGCATGTATGCCTTATTTATTTTTGGATTTTTTAAATCATCTTCTGTTTCTACAATTATTACTCTTTATTTAACCCCGTGGTGATTTTCTGTTTATTTATCTTGGATTTTCTCCTTTACGTTGCTTGTTTTCCTCATACGCCCGGTTGTCTTAGGTTGTTTGTTCAGCTTTAAGAATGCAGGACTGTGAGACGGGTGTGGGTTTCCTCTGATGCTAAGGTTAAGTAGATTTAAGTAGGTTGGTTCTTCTGTGATTCTCTGTGGAGTGGCAAATCAGGCTGGGAGCATTTTGTACTTGGGTGTCAACTGTTAGATTTCAGTTTAGAGGGAGTGGGTAGGGAGCCAGGCAGGGAACCTCCCAAACGCTGAAGGGGAGGAAATGTACTGTGGAGCACTGACATTCACCCTAGAAGCCTTAAAGGTCTCCGTAAGGCTCTGTTCACCTTTTTAAGGAAACAGCCCCATGGTTTTTTTTGCAGGAGGGAAAATTCTGGTTGCCTGCCTTCCGTAGAAAGGGTGAAGGGAGGCAGTGAGATGCCTGCTTTGTACGTTCCACATCACACTTTCGCTAAATTCTTCGGACTCAGAGTCTCTAGGAAGTTTCAGAGAGGAATCTGACTCTCTGCTCCTCTCTTATTAAATAGATGATCAGAAACTAATGCATTATGACAATATTATCTTCGTTTCCAACCAAAACGATGAAACTTCACAGATTTAGATAGAATGTTATGCTCTCGGCTTTCATAGAAGAACAATTTAAAAATATTTACCACTTAAAGGACATTTTTGAGATCTTTTGTCAAATTTCCTATTGTAACACCCCAAGCCCTTTATATAAAATCCACCAATAGAACCCAGTTAACTAACTGGTGTGGAGTCTAATGACTCACCCAGCTAATACAGTTACCTCGCAAGTAAGTGTACTTGATCAGGAGGCCAAGTGGGAGAACCATACTGGAAATTCAAGCTCACTGTTACTGTTAAAAAATAACTCCTCATACAGTCTCCTCCGCTGGTTGGTTAGCTGCATTATTTTTATTTATGAAACTACATCCCTGTTAGTAAATTGTTTAGTCTCTCTGCTTGCATAGAGCATAATCATAATTTTAAAAAATTGGGGAAGACAGCCATGCAACTGAATTGTGGATGAGACAGAAAGCACCTTCAGGCAAAAATACCATGTTTGCTATGAGGTTGGAGTAAAAAAGCAAGCTTGATTAACATCCTCACTTTTCTATATTAAGCAAGAGAAATGCCATTGACTGCACACAGCACAACCTCGTAAAAGCAACTTCCTCTTTCTGGTGTCATTTCTTTTTCACACCTAATATTATCTGTTCCACTGGTAGTGTCCTTTATCACAACTGAAGGTCACATCAAAACCACAACTCTGGCAAGGGAAAGACAAAAGGTGGGTGAGTCATCATGATATACAGCCTCTCTAAAGGAGCTTTGGACATTCCCCCACTCACTATAATTTGGATAGAGTATAGGCAGCATGCCGGAAATCTTGGGTTAGGATATCTCAATATCAAACCCTACTACACCAAAATGAAGGTACATTTTCCTGGGAGTCAGTTCGACAGGAAATGGAGGAACCCATCCCTTCCCCTCCAATTACTGGTGAAGAGGTAAAGATATTTTACAAAAAAACCACATTTCAGAAGGCTTAGCATGGTACAGTTTTCGTAAAGAATTTGGAATTTACATCTCTACCATTTGCCAGTTGGGTGACGTTGGGCAAATTACTTAAACTCATTAAGCTTCAAGTCCCTCATCTATAAAATAGGGATAATTTCTTCCTTATAAAATTATTATATTGCAAACATTCTATACTATAACACCTCATATCATACACATCATACATATAAAAACTTCATAATCTTTGCAACGTAGTAATTTTATATATGTGTAATATGTGTGTATGTGTGTAGTATGTGGCACAGAGGTGGCTTAACTAATAGACCAAGCAAGTGTTTGGGGCATAAGCAAAATGAGGACCCCCAAAATGAGAACAATAATTCGGTAAAATTATTTCATTTTTCAAAATAAAATTATTGAAGTAGTCATCTTGATTAAAAAAATAAGCTTAATTGTTCTTTCTTACTTTTTTAAAAATGCTTTTTGTTGCTTTATTACCCTATTTTGAATTAAATACAGGAGTTAGCACCATCAACTTTTCAGTGCTTAGCTACTCTAAGGGCATTTATCTACCTCTCTTTTCCTCCTCCTTCTGTACTGAGAATTGCACTGCAACACAAACCCCCCAACCACTTTACTATTGGGCATATCCGATTATTTTAATAAATTCATGCTGTCATACTTAGCTTGCATTTGATTTATAATAAATTTTCCCCTTAAAGTAATTCAAGACTATGCATTTCTATGTCTATCATGCTTATTTTTTACCTCTGTCTTTTTAGTTTACAATTTTCTGTACTGTTTAGTGTACCATTCAGCTCCTAGACCCCAGTGACTGATAGACTTTTCTGGCCTGTTTTGTGAAGGAAGACTATTTAAAAAAGGTAGAAAGTCAATCAATCCCAAATGCGTAGCTGAAAAACTCTAAAAATGTAATGTGACTTACAGGTTTTCCGCTCTTTGAATATTCTGTTATGGGCACGAATTGATGTACAGCAAAACACACTAGGTAAGTGCTCATGGGGACAGACTTCTGGAAAGTTGTTCGATTCCATTTATCATCCACCGACTCTTTTTTCTGTGGAGAACAGAAGACAATTTTTTATTCATCAAAAGGATCAATCATGTACAAACAAAGAAATATTTGCCTCAAATCTGGCTTTTCTAGTTAGAAGTCCTTTGTCAAAGCTTAGGAGGAAAATGTTTGTGGTGATGTTGAAAAGACTAAAGGAAAAGTCATTTTATTTTCAGTGCTGTGAAGCATTTTTGCAGTTATAAGAGTGGTTAAATTGTATTAGGGTCCTCAGGGAGAAATAAAATTTTGATTATGATATAAACTGGGCAGGAATTTATATTTCTACACTAAATACATGATCCTGACCATAGCATTTGAGAGAATACTGATCCCTTAATGATGAATAGACTAGTGCTCAATGCCTTGCACCCAGCAAGGACTAAATAGGTATTGTTGACTTGACTATAGGTAGGAGGGCAATAGCTGTATCAGGTAAAGCAGGGTGTTGCCTTCTCTTTTCCAACTCTGGTTGTCTACACAAAAGAACCACGGTGTGGTCATTAACACCACTGCCTTGGTTACCACGGAGAGAGAGAGGGATTCCATTGCCTGACTCTACTGTCCCAATCTGATTTCCTATTCATGCCAGCACTGCCCTCCTCATGCCAATCACCACTCTAATACTTCAACCATGAATACTTACTTGCCCAACTCCTGCCACCACTGTTCAAACATTTCCACGTCGCCTGTAGTCAATCTCTAAGTCACACTATAATGGAAAGCTTTAAAAAGGGATGGAATGAGAGAGGCTGGCCTAGATTTGATGCTTCAGGGACAAGGCATGCATGTGTGCGCATGTGCTTGTATAAAAGTGTCGGGGCTCCAGCGAGGTTGTTACTCTATGATAAGAACCTAGTAATATTTGTTTTGGCCTCCTAATGACCCAGAAGATTCTCCCTCTTCCAGGACTATTATCTAGATAAAGAACAGAACATCTAATTAAAGGAATTATACTCTGTAAAATGAAAAGGTCATGTGGGGAAGTCTTAAACAGAAGTTGGCAAAGCTTGCCTTCTTTCTTTTCCCATCTTCACTCGTCCTCCAATCCATGCCAAAATATTCTAATGACATTTAACCCTGATCCAATCTCCCAGAATGGTGTGTTATGCTTTAACTTCATCCTTTCCTCCTTCTTCTCTAATCAAAACTCCATCTGTCAGGTGCCTCACACCAGAAGAAAACAAGTTGGTAAACGAATTCAGACTGAGACGCGGATGCCCGCTGACAGCTTATGTTTTAACCCTCAAGTTTTATTTTTTTCTACCGTTTTTCCCCACTGCTTTTAAAAACAATATTTACAATGAAAAGAGATGGCTTTCAATGATTTTTCAGAAAGTGGATCAGAATGACAGAAGTATAGTTTTGAGCAGGATGTCTTTTGAGTATTACATAGTTGAAAATTATGCCCAAGTATAAGCCTGATCCTTTGATATGTCAAATGTATAAAGTGTAATAAACCTCAAACTTCAGGCAATGATACTTTAGTTAAATACATTACCCATTATGGGGATGAGGAGCAATAACAGAAGAAAAAGACTCTATGTTAATTAACAATTATACAGATAGAACTTACTGTAACTTTTTTTTTTTTTTAACATTTAACAAGCACTTCCTGTTCACGAGAAAATCTATGGGCATGGGGTTCTCTGGAGTTGGCTTCTATACTACACCCAGAGTTTAATTTTTTTTTTTTTTTAAACCATAGGTCTATATTCAAAAACTGAGTTTTTATTCAACTGCAAACAAAGAATAGTGACTAGGCCCTTAGAAATTTTAGTTTGCCATTAATTTGTCGTGACTGGAAGATTCTTTAAGTTAAGCTCAGTCCAGCTGATGTATATCCATTGTAGTCACAATTGTTTAGAAACCCCAGAGTGGCTTTTTGACTGGACTGTGATCTCTTGGGTTAAAGAGTTCTCAGACTCGGGGCGGGGTGGGGCGGGGAGAGAGAGAGATAGCCAAAATATATTCTAATTCTCTAAATAAACTTGCAGTGCACTTTAAATTTTAAAATCCAGTGGCTTCTCTTCCATAGTAAATCATTGTAAATTGACTATCTGTATAAATGAAAAAATTTCAAAACTACTCACCTCCACTGGCATATTTGAAAGTGCTTCATAGTCATTGAGGTGGATGATAGATATATTGTAAGTCGCCTTTTTGTTGGGTTCATCAAAACAAGGGAAGGATTTCCTGGCATCTGTTGGTTCATGATCAGTGGCTGCTATGCTCCTTAGAAACAAATACACAAACAAACAAATCTATGTTGCCTCTTCTGACAGCCCCTATGTTTCTATTGTTACAGGGAAAAAGACTCATGTAATTAAAAACAGCTATTGCATTTCTTAAAATGAGTTTGCATTTAGAAAAATGTCAAATAATTGTCAAAGTCTTTCCTGGAAAATTTATGTTAACAAATAAATGACCACTTTGAGGATGCTTCAGATATTTTATTCTAATACTTAGATATTTTGGTACCATAATGAAAATCTGTGAACTGTAGAGGAGCAAAAATAAGTCCAATTAAGAGGTATCACTCTGTCCACCTCAAAGTTACAGAGCAACAAGCACAAACACAAAGCCAAATGCAAAGGCTTGTTTCTAAATGTCCTTGGAGAAGTGAACAGCTGTGTTCTGTCACAGAGTAGAGGAGTACATTCCAGAGTCCCTAGCTCCTGTCTCTAATGGCACTTTCTTCCTTGTTTATGTTACACCAGGGACAAAACCCTCAGTTTCATTTCCATGCAAAAGCAGTGTCTGTGTAACCTCCCAGGTGAAGTGAGCTTTGGCAAGGTTCAAAGCCCACTTTTGAACAGAGACAGTAGCATTCTAACCTGGTGGTATAATGGTTAGATGCTTGGCAGCTAACCAAAAGGCTGGTGGTTCAAACCCACCAGCTGTTCCATGGGCGAAAGATGTGGCAGTCTGTTTCCGTAAGGATTACAGTCTAGGAAAGCCTATGGCGCAATTCTACTTTGTTACATTAGGTCACTATGAGTAGGAATCAGCTCAATGGCACACAGCAACAACCAGGCATGTTTTTTGTTCTGTTGTACATAGGGTGGCTAGGAGTTGGAACTGACTCGATGGCGTCTAGCTACAATAACAAAAATGTTAATATTTCCATCATTTCAAAGTGAAAATTTTTTTCTACATACTAGTTCAAAAACCAAGGAATACATCACTCTTGACATGTAAGTATATCAAAGCAAGACAATGTTGTTGTAAATTTACTCATTAGAAAAGTAAGCCAAATAAAAAGTATAAAAGAAAGGAAGACTAAAGAAATGTTGACTTATATTCACTAATGATTTGTCCGAGGAATATTTTCCTTTCAGGATTCTCAAGGAGTGAGGAAGGCAAATCATAAAGTAATCCAGGCTAAATTACAAGATTCTTTCATGCATCCATCAAATATTTATTGATTCATCCCCTCCTCACCCAACACACACACACACACACACACACACACACACGCATTTGCCAGGCATTTTTCTAGGTTCTGAGGAAATAACAGAGGTCCTATAGATTAAGCACCTGGTTCCTTACCAGGTGGTAGAAAATAAACATGTGAACAAATAATTTAGGAGAGTGAAGAGGGTTGTAGAGAAAATAAAACACAGGAAGTGACACAGAATGAGGAAAAGTGGGGAGCAACATTAGGTACTTAGGTAGAGTAGTCAAAGACGATGTCTCTGTGTAGGCGATGGTTTACTGAGATCTGAATAATGAGAAAAAACCAGATGGGCAAAGATTAAGAAAAATGTATTCTAGCAGAGAGAACCGGAAGTGTAATGTCCTTGAGGTGGAATAAAAACTTGGTGTGCTTGAGGAACTGAAAGGTGTCCAGTGTGGATAAAGGATGGTGAAGAAGTGGGTCTGGACAAAAGGCAAGACCAGCAGAGGCCAGATTAGGATGATGCTGTAGTCCATGATAAGAGTCTTTATGTTAGTTTGGCTCAAGGAAACATTACATATGTTAGTTTATCTCAGAAGTAATACATCATATGTCAACATCCACCCACAAGAAATTACAATATTACAATTTTTTTGGAAAAACACTCTGGATGTAAAAATTGCTTGTTAAAATCTCGGCCAAGAAAGCTAATCTATATAAAAAAAAAAAGTGGCTGCCTTATGGGGAAGTGATGATGAAGGAAAGGAACTTTTTGGGGTGATTGAAAAATTATATATCTTGATAAGGATGTGTGTTACAAAGATGTGTGCATTTTGCCAAAATTCACTGAATTACGTCCATCATATTTGTACAGTTCAAAGTATATAAGTTTTACCTAAATATAACCATAAAAAATTGAACTCCATCTAGTAAGTAGGTTTGTCTTTTTGCAGATATATGCTTTAGCAATTATAAAGCAACCTCTCTGTACTCCAGATTTGAGCAAATGAGAAAAATATATTGAAGATAGTGGAATCCAAACTTCTCACTGTTGGGGAAGGGAGTTACAAATTTGGAAAAGGCGAAGACTAGAATGTACCCTGTGGTAATGAACTGTAATTGCATATGCCAGTGTGGATGCAATGATTTTTAATATAGATATAGATAGATAGATATAGAAACACACACAAAGAGATATATTTTCTAGCTCTGTATGCTGAAAGGGACTAGAAGCAATGACAAGCTAGTAGCAATAAGCACAGCTAGCTCCCAGATGTTGATTTCTAAATACCATTCTCCACTGAAAGGAATCAGAGCTCCTGAGAGAAGGGGCTGATTCTAGGGCTGGGGCAGAGAAAGTGCAAGATGATCCTGGAACATCTTGCTGTGCCCAAAATTAAAGCAGTGCTAAAAAAAAAAAAAAAAAAGGAATAAGTCAAAAGGACACAGGAGCCAGTCTGAGGGGATTATCATTGGCCATAGCCGGGGGAATTTGAACATCAAAATAAACAATGAGATTATCATCCACTGAATAAATAAGAATCCATGCATCCTGACTGATATTTTTAAAAAAATGAATAAATACATGGTGAAGAAGGTAAGGGTTTTCCTTACTGTAGATTGTCTACTAACCATTTTAGAAGGAATGATGGATTTGGAAGATCAACAGTGGATGCTAAACCAAGTGGGTGAAAATTTGATAAGGAAAGGTATTTACATAGTTTCAAAGAATCTCTCTGAAGATTATTTAAAAAGGAAAATAAAATTGTAACTTTACAATGGAGAAACCTGTTGGATACCACCCTAATCAAATGATAAAAGCTAACATCACTAATAATAGTAAAAATTAGCATGATGTATCTCCTCATGTGGTTTCCCAAGAGGGACAAAATATCACTTTTGATATCCCCGGCAAAAATGCTTAACTTGCATTTTTAAATCAAGAGGAAAGTTAGACGAACTAAAATTGAGGGACAGTCTCAAAATAACTGGTCTGCACTCTTCAAAAATGTCACGGTGGAGAAAGACAAAGAAAGGCTAAGGGACGGTTCCAGTTTAAAGGCATCTGAAAAGGTGTGACAACTACATGCATGATTCCAGAATGGATACCGGACTGGGTAAAAATAGCTAAAAGGAACATCATTGGTTAATTGGTGAAATTTGATTATGGACAGTGGAATAGATAATACTATTATATCAATGCTCAATTTCCTGATTTTGGTAACTGTACTGTGGTTATGAGGGGCCAGTGTTGGTTCAGTGATAGGATTCTCACCTCCCACATGGGAGACCTAGGTTCAATTCTTGGCCAATGCATCTCAAGCACTGCCACCACCTGTCTGTTAGTGAAGGCTTGCATGTTGCTATGAGGTTGAACAGGTTTAAATGGACCTTTCAGGCTAAGACAGACTAGGAAGAAAGGCCTGGTGATTACTTCCAAAAATCAGCCAGTGAAATCCCTCTGGCAGCTAACAACAACAATAACAACTGTGGTTATATCAGAGAATGACCCTGTTCTTAAAAACTATACAACGAGTTGGGGTGGGGCCAAAATGGTAGAGTAGTCAGATGCTTCCAGCAGTCCCTCTTACAACAAAGACCTGAAAAAAACAAGTGAATCAATTATACATGATAATCTAGCAGCCCTGAACATCAAAGGCAAAGTTGAAGAATCAGACTGAGTGGCAGGGGAGGGAGAGACGGTTCAGCAGCAGCATGGAGTTGCCAGACCTGAGTTGCTGGGAGCCAGAGCCCTTCGGGCTAGATCAGCTCCTGATGAGCAGTGAGGCAAGCAGCAGCACTCAGGAAGCATTTTCCACATTGGGAGAGACCCAGTGACAGAGTTTACTCGGCCATCCAGAACCAGTGAGGAGCAGCCCTCGATTGAAGAGAGAGAAGTACTTGCATCTGGCTTACCACCTGGATCAAAAACACCCCCCTTTAGGAAAAACTTCTCTCCCATTTACCTCCCTGCTCCCTGCTTTGCACTGGGTCAGGGACGGCTTCAGCGATTGCCGAGTCCCCTGGGCCCAAAGTAGGACCTGTGACATGCCCTGAGCCTTTCTCCTGGCCTTGGAGAGTGAATAAATTAACAAATGGGAAAAAATAATCCGCTGGCTCCCCAAGCCAGGAACTCAGGGTAGGCACAGCTCCTTTGCCTAGGCACAGGCATAAGGGGTCCACAGACTTTGAGTGCTTTTCCCTCTACAGAGACTTGTGTGGGCCCATTTCAACAGAGTAGGCCCTCATTACCGCAGTACAAGAGGGAATATACCTGAAGTCTAACTTCAACTGTTTCAGCTGTGAAGTGGCAGGTTCCTGACACTTGACACTGCTCTGCCCATTAAGCAGGGTCTTCACGTACCCACATCAGGGGCCTGAGCACTGGTGGCTCCACCCATGCCACCTAGCCACCTGTGACACGGGCCCAAGAATAAGTGGTGACCCCCAGTCCTATAGCTAACAGCACTGTGTGCTCACAGTCCAGCTGCAAAACCCACCCACCTACGCACTCTAGGGAACAGGGATACACTTTCCTCCCAGACACTCAGGGGCAGCTGTTGGTCCCCTGCCTTGCTCAGCCTGTGTCCCCCTGCTGCAGCCAGATGCCTGTGCCTACACAAATCACTCATGCCTGTCTAGAACTGTAGGTAAGAGTCTGCACCACACACTTGGTGGGTGACTATCTGGACACCTGAGCTGAATCCATACAGGAGGAGTGGGCAGACTCTGGGCTCACATACTTGGTAGCAGGACTGGCCACCTGGGGACAGGACCTTGGAGCTTCGAGGGTGCTGGTGACTGGGCTACCTCACACGAGCTGCCTAGTTGGGCATATCAAAACAAAACAAGAAGATAGGACACAGTAAGCAAACATAAAATAAATAAATATAATAACTTATTGATGGCTCGGAGACAACAGTCAATATCAAATCACATAAAGAGGCAGTTCATGATGGCTAAGATCCCAAAATAAAGAATCTAGAAATTTTCCAGAGGAAGAAAATTTCTTGGCATTACTGGAGACAGAATACAAAAGATTAGGAAGGAAATTATGCAAAATGCAGAACATGCAATAGAGGAAATTAAACAGATTAGAGAAGAGCATAATGACAAATTTAACAGGCTGCTAGAATCCATAGAGAGACAGCAATCAGAAATCCGGAAGATTAACAATAAAATTTCAGAATTAGACAACTCAATAGAAAGTCATAGGAGCAGAATTGAGGCAATGGAAGTCAGAATTAGTGAGATCGAAGATAAAGCACTTGACACCAACTTATTTGAGGAAAAATCATATAAAAGGATAAAAAAAAGAAGAAACCCTAAGAATTATGTGGGATTCTATTGGAGGAATAACCTATGAGTGATTTGAGTACCAGAACAGGGAGGGATAACAGAAAATACAGAGAGAATTGTTGAAGATTTGTTGGCAGAAAACCTCCCTAATATCATGAAAGATGAGAAGATATCTATCCAACCAAGATGCTCATGGAACCCCACATAAGGTAGATCCCAAAAGAAAGTCACCAAGACATATTATAATCAAACTTGCCAAAACCAAAGATAAAGAGAATTTTAAGAACGACTAGGGATAAATGAAAACTCATCTACAAAGGAGAGTCAATAAGAATAAACTCAGACTACTTAGAAGAAAACATGCAGGCAAGAAGGCAATGGGATGACTTATGTAAAGCCTTGAAGGAAAAAACTGCCAGCCAAGAATTATATATCCAGCAAAACTGTCTCTCAAATATGATGCCGAAATTAGGGCATTTCCAGATAAACAGAAGTTTAGGGAATTTGCAAAAACCAAACCAAAATTACAAGAAATACTAAAGGGAGTCCTCTGGTTAGAATATCAGTAACATCAGATAACAACCCAAGACTAGAACACAAGCCAGAGCAATCAGATATCAACCCAGATAGGGAAGTCACGAAAATAAATTAAAGCTAAAACACTGATAATAGGGAAACAGAGATGTCAATATGTAAAAGATGACAATATTAAAATGAAAAAGAAGGATTAAAAAATGTAGACAGATTTTTCATATGGAAAGGAAGTCAAGGCGATACAAAGAAATAAAAGACTGGTTTAAACTTATAAAAATAGGGGTAAATATTAAGATAACCATAAAGGAAACTAACAATCCTACACATCAAAATAAAAAACAAGAAAAATATAAAGACTCAGCAAATACAGACTCAACAACAATGAAAAAGATGAAAAGAAAATTCATAAAGAGAAACGACTCAGCACAGAAAATTAAATGGAACAAAGAAACCACCAACAACACACGAAAAAAGACACTAAAATGACAGCGCTAAACTCATACCTATCAATAATTACACTGAATGTAAATAGACTAAATGCACCAATAAAGAGGCAGACAGTGGCAGAATGGATAAAAAAACACGATCCATCTATATGCTGCCTACAAGAGACACCTTAGACTTAAAGAAACAAACACACTAAAACTCAAAGGATGGAAAAAATATATCAAGCAAACGACACTCAAAAAAGAGCAGGAATGGCAATATTAATCTCTAATAAAAGAGACTTCAGTGTAAAATCCACCACAAAGGATAAGGAAGGACACTATATAATGATTAAAGGGTCACTACACCAGGAGGACATAACTATAATAAATATTTATGCGCCCAACAATAGGGCTCCAAAATACATAAACTCTAACGGTATTGAAAAGAGAGACAGATAGCTCCACAATAATAGTAGGAAACTTCAACACACCACTTTTGGTGAAGGACAGAACATCCAGAAAGAAGCTCAGTAAAGACATGGAAGATTTAAATGCTGCAATCAACCAACTCGATCGCATGGACATATACTGAACACTCCACCCAATAGCAGCCAAGTGTACTTTCTTTTCCAGCATACATGGAACATTCTCCAGAATAGATCACATATTAGGACATAAAGCAAGCCTTCACAGAATCCAAAGCGTTGAAATATTACAAACCATCTTTTCTGACCATAAAGCCATAAAAGTAGAAAAAGCAAGGAAAAAAAATCAAACACATGGAAACTGAACAACACTTTGCTTGAAAACTACTGGGTTATAGAAGAAGTTAAGGATGGAATAAAGAAATTCATAGAATCAAATGAGACTAAAGACTCAGCAAAAGCAGTGCTCAGAGGTAAGTTTACACTAATAAATGCACACATCCAAAAAGAAGAAAGAGCCAAAATCAAAACATTAACCCTACAACTGGAACAAGGAGAAAGAGAGCAGCAAAAGAAGCCCTCAGGTGTCAGAAGAAAGGAAATAATAAGAATTAGAGCAGAATTAAATGAAATAGAGAATAGAAAAACAATTGAAGGAGTTAACAAGTCC
>NW_004444007.1:12943380-12975249 GCF_000243295.1 Trichechus manatus latirostris | reverse complement strand
AAACAAAAGACAAGAACCACTTGATCTTATCAATTGATGCAGAAAAGGCATTTGACAGAGTCCAACACCCATTCATGATAAACACTCTCAACAATATAGGAATGGAAGGTAAATTCCTCAATATAATAAAGGGCATTTATACAAAACCTACAGCCAACATTGTCCTAAATGGTTAGAGTTTGAAAGCATTCCCCTTGAGGATGGGAATCAGACAAGGATGCAGTTTATCACCACTCTTATTCAACATTGTGCTGGAGGTCCTAGCCAAAGCAATCAGGCTAGAAAAAGAAATAAAGGGCATCCAAATTTGTAGGGAAGAAGAACAAGTATGTCTATTTGCAGATTATATGATCTTATACACAGAAAACTCCGAAGAATCCACAAGAAAACTACTGGAACTAATAGAAGATTTCAGGGAAGTATCAGGATACAAGAGAAACATACAAAAATCAGTTGGATTCCTTTACACCAACAAAGAGAATTTCCAAGAGGAAATCACCAAATCAGCATTTACAATAGCCCCCAAGAAGGTTAAATACTTAGGAATAAATTTAACCAGAGATGTAAAAGACCTATACAATGAAAACTACAAAGCAGTACTGCAAGAAACCAAAAGAGACCTGCATAAATGGAAAAACATACCTTGCTCATGAGTAGGTAGACTCAACATTGTGAAAATGTCAATTCTACCCAAAGTGATCTACAGATATAATGCAAACCCGATCCCAATTCCAACGACGTTTTTTAAGGCGATGGAGAAACAAATCACCAACTTCATACGGAAAGGGAAGAGGCCCCAGATAAGTAAAGCATTACTCAAGAAGAACAAAGTGAGAGGCCTCACACTACCTGATTTTAGAATCTATTATACCGCAAAAACGCCTGGTACTGGTACAACAACAGATATACACACCAATGGAACAGAATTGAGAATCCAGACATAAATTCATCCACCTATGAGCAGCTGGTATTTACACAGGTCGAAAGTCCATTAATTTGAGAAAAGACAGTCTGTTTAACAAATGGTGCTGGCAAAACAGGATATCCATCTGCAAAAAACTGAAACAAGACCCAGACCTCTCACCATGCACAAAAACTAACTCAAAATGGATCAAAGACCTAAACATAAAATCAAAAACGATACAGATCATGGAGGAAAAAATAGGGATAACACTAGAAGCCCTAATACATGGCATAAACGGAATACAAATCATAAGTAACAATGCACAAACACCAGAAGAGAAAGCAGGTAAGTGGGAGCTCTAAAAATCAAACACTTATGCTCATCAAAAGATTTCACCGAAAGAGTCAAAAGACAACCTACAAACTGGGAAAAAAGAATTTGTCTACAACAAATCCTATCAGTATCTAATCTCTAAAATCTACAAGATACTGCAAAACCTCAACAATAAAAAGACAAATAACCCAATTAATAAATGGGCCAGGGATATGAACAGGCACTTCACCAAAGAAAACATTCAGGCAGCTAACAGACACATGAAGAAATGCTCACTATCATTAGCCATGAGAGAAATGTAAATCAAAACTACAATGAAATACCATCTCACCCCAACAAGGCTAGCATTAATCCAAGAACACAAAATGATAAATGTTGGAGAGGTTATGGAGATACTAGAACACTTATACACTGTTGGTGGGAATGTAAAATGGTACAACCACTTTGGAAATCGATTTGGTGCTTCCTTAAAACGCTAGAAATTGAAGTACCATATGATCCCGCTATCCCACTCCTTGGAATATATCTTAGAGAAATAAGAGCTGTCACACGAATAAATATTTGCACACCCCTGTTCATTGCAGCACTGTTCATGATAGCAAAAAGATAAACACAACCTAGGCGCCCATCAACAGACAAATGGATAAACAAATTACCATATATTCTCACAATGGAATACTATACAATGATAAAGAACAACGATGAATCCGTGAAACATAACATGGAGGAATCTGGAAGGCATTATGTTCAGTGAATTTAGTCAGTCACAGAAGGACAAATATTGTATAAGACCACTATTATAAGAACTCAAGAAAAGGTTTAAACACAGAAGAAAATATTCTTTGATGGTTACAAGGGTGGGGAGGAAGGCAGAGGGTTATTCACTAACTAGATAGTAGACAAGAATTATCTTAGGTGAGGGGAATGACAGCACACACTACAGGGGAAGTCAGCACAACTGGACTAAACCAAAGCTAAGAAGTTTCCTGAATACAACCAAACACTTCGTGGGACAGAGTAGCAGGGATGGGGTCTGGGGACCACGCTTTCAGGGGACATCTAGGTCAATTGGCATAACAAAGTTTATTAAGAAAATGTTCTGCATCCTACTTTGTTGAGTCACGTCCGGGGTCTTAAAAGCTAGTGAGTGGCCATCTAAGACGCATCAATTGGTCCCAACCCACCTGGAGTAAAGGAGAATGAAGAACACCAAAGTCACAAGGAAAGAATTAGCCGAAAAGACAGAAAGGGCCACGTATACTGGAGACTGCATCAGCCTGACACCAGAACTAGACAGTGCCTGGCTACCACCAATAAGCACCCTAACAGGGAACACAACAGAGAGTCCCTGATGGAGCAGGAGAAAAGTGGGGTGCAGAACTCAAATTCTAGTAAAAAGACCAGACTTAATGGTTTGACTGAGACTGGAGGAACCCCAGAAAGCATGGCCCCTGAACTCTCTGTCAACTCAGCACTAAAACCATTCCAGAGGCAACTCTTCAGACAAAGATCAGACTGAACTATGGGACTTAAAATGATATTCTTGATGAGTGTGCTTCTTAGCTCAAGTAGACACATGAGACTAAATGGGCAGTTTCTGTCCAGAGGTGAGGAGGTCAGGAGCTGGTTGAATGGACATGGAAAATCAGGGGTGGAAAGGAGGAGTGTGCTGTCACAGTACAGGGAGAGCAATTAGGGTCACATAACAATGTATGTATAAATTTTTGTAGGAGAGACTAACTTGAGTTGTAAACTTTCACTTAAAGTACAATAAAAGTAAAATATGTATATATATATACATATACACTGAATATTAAGGAGTAAATAGTCATGATATCTCAACTTACTCTCCAAAGGTAGGGAGAGAGAGACACGGATAGAGAAAGAAAGGAAATGAGACAAAATGCAAAAACAATGGGTGAATATGGGTAAAGCATTTCTCGGAAGTCCTTGTACTATGCTTTGCAAGTTTTCTTTAAGTTTGAAATTATTTCAAAATTAAAAGTTGGCAAAAAAAAAAAAAAAGCATCATCCAAGGCTTTATTCTTCAAAAGAATAATTAATGATTAGTTTTGTGACTTTAACAATTTAACTAGTCAATTGAAGTGCCTAATGCCTTGCAGATTGTAGTCAATTGCAAATGTATCAGAATATAAGGAAACTTATACACTTTCCCAGGATATTAAGGTTTTATAATAAGCTCCACCAAACACCAAGCCCATGTTTAGTCAGCTGCCTTTTTCATCTGAATTCTTCGGGCTTATTTTTTTCCAGAGGCAGCAGAAAGGTCACTCCCGGCAAGAATGTTTCAACTTAGTCACACCTCAGAAATAAGCCAGCTAACTAATTTGGGAATATGAGTTCGTGTGTGTGCCTATGTGTGTGGGAGGTGAGGGTGAGGAGAGAGTGGAATTACACTTTCTTCAGAAATATCTGAGGAAATTGCGTAGGTTTTCAAATATTCTGTTCCACTGGCTGCTCTACGCTAAAGCACCTGGGAGAGCGGAGAAATTCCAATCCTTTCCCCGTCTCTCTTTAGAGGAAGTTCGGCTTGATTCTAGGCAAAGACTGCCTTCCTAAACTAGAGGGTCCCTGAGTTTGCCTCTGAAACGGCATAGTGTTGGAGGTGTGGTACGTTTGGTTCTCAGCGAACGTTGATCACAGCAAGTCCAACTCAGTTACGAGTTCTGGACTCACAGTGGTGCAGGTAAAGTGACTTTCATCAACCAGAAGTTCATAAAATCTGCTTTCTCTTTAAAAGTGCAAAGTCAATATGATTTTATGGGGAGAACTCTCTTCTAAGGGGAAAAAATCCTATGTTCTACATCTGTCCGTTAAGTGTGATCTTGACCAAGTCACTAAACCTCCTGATTTTTAGTGTCCTCATCTATAAAACGTGATTGCCAGAACAAGACTAGCCTCTTTACAGGATTATGGTGGTGGGGACAGGGGAGCGGGAGGGATTCACATTTAGTAATAGAATTTAATCTCCCTTGAAATTTGTATGATAGGACTAGGATACACCTTATTCTATTTTCTTTAACTCTGAAGGTTAACAATACTTTTAATATAGCACTTTTCACACTCTAAAGGCTTTAAAATGCGTTCATTTGACTGGAATACCTGTGCTGGAACAAAGTTACTTTGTTTTTATTGCAAATACTATATGCAATATACCCATTTTTAAAAATGTTAATCAGTTACTTTTCTCATAAACTCCTGAATAACTCCAGAACCCTTTTTATATCTACCACCACCACCAAAATGAGCTGTGACCCCATGTGTGTCAGAGCAGAACTGTGCTCCACAGGTTTTCAGTGGCTGATTTTTCAGAAGTAGATCTCCAGGCCTCTCTTCCAAGGTCCCTCTGGTTGGGCTTGAACCGGCAATCATTTGCACCACCCAGGAACTCCTCCTATTTATATACTATATGCTAGATTACACTTACAGTCACTAAACATTTCTAAATATATGCAAATTTGAGGACAAGTTATATGAGATAATAATACAAAACAATTTTAGATCACAACTTCTTTGGGAAGGTTTTATTCAGTGATTAAAATTTCCTCTTTTTTTAAAATCAGATTAATTGTGTTGCAAATTAATGGAAAAAGCCTAGTGAATAGCACAAAATGTTCAGCAGAGACTCTAGGGTATGTCCTGAATAATTATCACGCCAGGCAAAGGTGCTGAGATAAGCTACTTTTCCATAGGGGCCTCTCCACACTATGTTAATAAGTCACTTAATAGACCCAGCACATTAAAAAAATAATAATTCTATGTAGCTTATTAATTTACAAATAGGAAGGACTGCCTCTGACTTCTCTGAGTGCCTCAGAACAAGGTGACTTTCGAGAGGGCTGAAGGGAGAGGAGGTGATGATGCAAGTCACAGCTTCGCTCACTCGGAATCAACTTAACCAAAAATAACTTGATTATCTCATAAATCAACTGGCACAGTGTTTCCACTGAAGAATCTCATGCTATGTTCAGCAATTTAATAATGTAAGCTTGCAAAATAAACAACAAGGCCTGGGTGAAAACCTTATACTAAGGGCTTCTGACACAGTAGAGGCAGCCACAATTGTGAAGTCTTTGCAGAAAGGGTTCCGGAATGCCATATGGTAGCTGACCACTGCAAGACCATTTACCTAGATTATTCAGACCTCAAAATATTTTTATGGTGGATTGAATGAACCAGATCCTTATCTCAACTTTATTTTCCAATTGCTTTTCTTCTACATAGAAGATGTTTAAGGCTTTATGTGACGTCAAGTACATTTTCATTTTTTCCCTTGTTCCCAACATAAAGGAAATTACTAAGCCTACTGCAAAAGGAAACCCTGGTGGAGTAGTGGTTAAGCACTATGGCTGCCAGCCGAAAGGTTGGCAGCTCAAATCCACCAGGTGCTCCTTGGAAACTCTATGGGGCAGTTCTACTCTGTCCTACAGGGTCGCAGTGAGTCAGAATGGACTAGACGGCAACAGGTTTGGTTGTTTTTTTTGGCTGCAACAAGTAGACAAGACAAAACTCTCTTCTTTGATGACAGTGGGTATATTGATAGCTCAACGTATCAATCTAAAGATGTCATGAATAAACTGACATGCTGAAAACTAAAATTTTAAGATCAAAACTACCCATGCTTAAGTATCATGCTTAAGCGTGTGAGGATACCACACGTACACACACACGACCAAGACCATGTCACTGTTTCCACTACTCAACTCCTAAGTCTTTATCACAAGCCCTAACCTTGTGCTTCAGACTTATTTATCCAAATGCATACCAGACATCACTTCCTAGATGTCCCATGGGCATGTACCATTCCAAATGTCACGGAAGGTCAAGCTCCTTCTCTTGTATGTCCACTTTTAATTAAAAATGTAGACTGTCACTCAGATCAGACATCTGGGGCATCATAGACCCATAACTTTAACTGACTCTTCTCCGTAGTCAATCAGTCAGCAAATCCGGACTATTTTGCCTCCAAGTGGTTTTCTGCATTTTGTCCTCTACTCTCTATCGCCATTCACGGCCCTATCTGGTCTTTGTCTTCAGTTTCCTGGACCATTGCAATAATCTCCCATACATCCAGATGTTCACTTAGCTCTTTCCTTTGTCATCCATATCCAAACAGACACCAAGACCTGTTAATTTTTCCTTCTTAATTCCTATTGAAGCTATCCTTCCTTTTCTCTCCTATGGGGTTTCCAGACTTAGCCTCTTCATATAAACTTCCCCTTTTTGTTGTGGTTAGTTGCCATGGGGTCAGCTTTGCGTCATAGTGACCTCATGTACAACAGAACAAAACGTTGTCTGGTCCTGAGTGATCTTCATGACCATTGGTATTAAAAAAAAAAAAAACAACCCAAACCTGTTGCCATCAAGTTGACTCTGACTCATAGCGACCCTATAGGGCAGAGTAGAACTGCCCCATATGATTTCCAAGGAGCGGCTGGTGGATTCGAACTGCTGACCTTTTGGTTAGCAGCCGAACTCTTGTGCACCAGGGCTCGATGATCATTGGTATAGTGCTAGAATATGAGCTCATAGAAGATAATTGGTGTATTTGGGCTCATAGTCCAGCATTATATCAAACAATGTTCTGTTGTGATCTGTAAGGTTTTCATTGGCTAATTTTTAGAAGTAGATTGCCAGGCCTTTCTTCCTAGTCTGTCTTAGTCTGGAAGCTCCTTTGAAACCTGTTTACCATGAGTGGTATTTGCTGGTAGTTGAAATACTGGTGGCATCATTTCCAGCATCATAGCAACATGCAAGCCACCACAGTACAACAAATTGACTGATGGGTAGTGGGAACCTCCCCACAAACTGATTTTCTCATCCTCACTATGCTTTTCTGACTTAGGGGTCTTTGTTTTTTGAGTGTTTTTGCTTTTTTTCTAGCCTCTGCCTATTGAAATCCTACTATAATATCCAAATTCAGCTGAAATCCTACTAATGCTATAAAGAACACTCTGAATACCCAAAATAGAAATGATCTTTTCCTCTTTTATAAATTCTTGTTGTACTTCCTGTCAATTTCAATGGTTCTCAGTTTTTCAAGTATGAAGACTACATTCCTAAGTCAAAAAAAGATTTTACATACCCCCTCTTCCCATTCACAAGGGTAGGGAGAAAAGGAACAGAGAGGAATTTTCTACCTTGATTGAGTCGGAAGGTAGAGATGTCACTGGTAGATGTTGGACTCATATGGGAAAGGGCTGTAGAAATGACATGGCGGGAGTTATGGGACAGCCTATAGGAAGATGTTTCCATTTGTTACTCGGTACATTTGAGTGTTCACTCTGTGCTGGGCAGTAAAGGAGAAACATAAGCCTGCTATCAGAGACCCAACAGAGATGCTGAAGTCACCTAAGGTTGGGAAGCACTGCATACTATAACAGTCTCTTAGAAATTCATAAGGGACACTATGAAACGAAAGTTTCTGAAAAGTCCCACCATTAAAAAAAAAAAAAGTAATTTTATTTAGTATTATTCTACACACTAACTGGCCACAGAATCCCCTCTCCTTTTTTTCCCACAGTGGTTATAAAGCTTGACTGCTAAACAAAAGGTCTGTGGTTCAAACCCACCAGCCGCTCTGCGGGAGAAAGATGTGACAGTCTGCTTCTGTAAAGATTACAGCCTTGAAACTCCATGGGGCCATTCTACTCTGTCCTATAGGGTCACTGTGAGTTAGAATCAATTCAATGACAACGGGTTTTTGTTTTGGTATCTATTAAGACCTCAAGCATTAGAGCTCTGTGGAACATACTTTCGGAAAAGCTGTGTACGAAAGAACACTTCAGATGCTGAGAAAGAAATGCTGAATCTTGGGAAGAAAACAAGCTGATATGCTTTGGAGATTTGAGTAGAAGGGAAATCTGGCTGGAAGGAGAACAACTGGGAATCCTACGTAAACTACGATGAGAAAGAGTGTGGAGGAGTATGGCGCTGTGGGCAGGGGAACATTCCAAAGGTTCTAATCTTTTTAAGTAATTTTCCTTCAACCCTAAGTAATGGATCAGGAAGTACCAAGAGGAGGATCAAAAAAGGAAGAGTAACTCTCAAGTTTCTCAAGCTTCCTCCTCCCAAACCTCACTACAGTTTTGTTACCAGCGAGACAAAGTGGGTATTGTTCTCTGAGCTGGCTCTAAGTTCTTCTCCACCTCTCCCTATGCCTCTCAATCTTGAGGGAAAGAAAGATAGGTAGTTACCTCCCTTTTAAGTTCAAGTTCTGGCTGTATCTGCAGAAAATCAAGTTATTTTGGTTACTACTGAGTCCAGCCATGTTCAGTTTACGCTGTGGTTGCAGCTTTAATGTCCCACACTGCCAGTACTCAATTCGGGAGTTAAATTTTACATTAAAGCAGAAAATATCATTTTGGCTGCATAGTTAAACTATATTACTATGATGATATTTGAAAGTACTAGAACTTCTACTTGTATGAATGCCATATATTGTGACGATATAGTCGGAAGAATGGGCCTGCACCCAGTGAACTCACTCTTGCCACCCTTATTATGGACACTGCGGATGAGAAACTCCTGGAGGCCTACCTGTCAAAATGTCACTCCCAGGCTTGAAAATCAACGAAATGCATTTTTCTCATGTGCTTGGAGTATTTCATAACAAGAAAAAGCGAAACGTACTCCACTTAGCCTAAATGAGCTTAATGAGTATGAGCCGGAATTGTTCCAAAACCCTGGGTGCAGTAAAAAGCTGGCCGTATCTTACGTAACATGACAGGCGCAACCGCTACCGCTGACGACAAAGGCCCTCGGGAATACCGATCCTCAGCGAGACCTGAACCGAGCGCTGCCTTCCTTGCCAACGTTTCTGTTACTTGGTATTTTCTGACCCACAGTTGAGGCAGCTGAGTTTCAGAATGTCAGTTCGCAGGTATACATTTTATGGGAAAAATTAACCGGTACACTAAAATAAACCAAAGAGTCAGATTGAACAATATATATTTTAGTATATAAAACGTTTGTAAAATTACAAAGTACATAACATATTTATTAATGAAATCTTGTTCTATGTTTTTGGCCTTCTGATAGAGCGTACAAGGAGCCCTGGTGGCGCAGGGGTTAAGTGCTTTGCTGCTAACGAAAAGGTCAGGGGTTTGAACCCACCAGACACTCCTTGAGAGAAAGGTGTGGCAGTCTGCTCCCATAAAGATTACAGCCTTGGAAACCCTATGGGGCAGTTCTACTCTGTCCTATAGGGTCGCTAGGAGTTGGAATTAACTAGACAGAAATGGGTTTAATGGGATAGGGTGTAAAATTTTTATAAAGTATTTTGATTTTTTTCAGATGGAATTTGTATTGGCTTCACAACTTAACAAGAAGTTTTAAAATAATAATTTCAGAGTTCTGATTCATTTTTGCTTTACATGGATGAATTTTATGTAGACTGTCCTTAAGGTGAATATTCTTAACACGTTATGCCTTTTCCTCTACCAGATTGTCAAACACTTAAGAAAAAGCATTTAATTGCTAGTAAGGCTCAGAGAAACAGGCACTTTGATTGATTTTGGTGGAAATGTAAATTGGGACACCCAATTTATATGAGCATATGAATATATGTTATATATTGATACACTCTATATGTATGAATATATGAATATATATGTAGTTTTGGCCAATTTCCAAGGAATTGTCCTACAGACATATTAGATGTTTATAAATAGGTATTTCTAAGGTTGTTCATTTCATTCTTAAAGGTGTTTACAGGTGAAAAAGCAGTGCCCAAGTTTAAAGGAAAAGTTGAATAAATTACATTATAGTCATATAATGGATATATCCATTACCTCATTTTTGGAAGAACATCAAATGACATTGTAAAGGTGTTAACAATATATCAGAAAAGAATGTTACACAATAATATGTACAGCATAATAATGCCATGCTTATCTGTGTCTGGAAAAACATGGGAGGAGCACCTGCATAAATGTAACAATGGCTACGTTTGGGTGATAGATTTGTGGATGAATTTTATCTTTTCATATAATTTTTGGTTTTCCAAGTTTTCTGCAATTAAAGCATATTATTTCTGTAATAAATAAAATAAATTTTACAAGTCTGTTGATATATTCATACCTTTGTTTGACTGTGAAAGTCTATTTTTTAAGATTATATCCTAACCTAAGGAAATAGATACATGCATAAAGATATACTTACATCGATGCTCTTTTCTGTCTTGTTTATAATAATAAACTACTGGAAGTAACTCAAATGTCCAACATTAGTGAACTGGTTTTAGAAAATAACAATGCATCCATACAATGGAATATTACACAGTCTTTAAAATCAAGTTCTTGAAAATATTTGAGAAGGAGGGAAAATGCTTTAACTATATTAAGTTTAAAAAGCATTAAGAAAAGCAGTTGCCATTGAGTTGATTCTGACTCACGGTGAACCCATGAGTGTCAGAGTGTAACTGTGCTCCACAGACTTTCTTTGGAAGTAGATGGTCAGGCCTTTCTTCCAAGGGCCTCTTTGTAGACCTTTCCAACCTTTTGGTTAGCAGCTGAGCATGTTACTCATTTGTACCAGCCAAGGACTCAAAAAACAAAAAAACAAGAAAAGGCATATATGTAGCTGTATAGATATAATACAGTTACAAACTGATTGCCTTGAAAAATATTAGAATATACATTAACGTATTAACAGTGGTTACCACCGGGTGGTGAAATATCTATAGGTTCTTTTGATTTTCCTTTTTTATAATTTCCTGTACTTTGAACATTTATAATTTTTATAAACAGAAAAAATACTTAAGCAATAAAGAGGATTGTTTAATTGCTAGTGATATTAAGATAAAGCATCTGTATGAGCACTACCCCCCAAATATTTTCATCGACTATCACTGCTACTCAGCTTATTAGTGTACTACACAGTAATAGAGGAATATTTAAACATTTCTTTTAATCCAAAATTCTCTCTGACAATCAACAGGAAGAGAATTGATCAAAAGGTTTTATTTGCTCCAGAAGATGTTTAAAACTGCATAGAAAAGGAATATTCAGTGGGCTTGTCCCAGACTCATATTTCTGAACTCTGACACTAGCTTTCTCAACCATCGGCTGTTCAGAATCGAGTGGGCCAAGGCTGAAGCAGTTTCAAGGCAGGTCACACCTCAGGTGTAGCTCTCATCCCTGATGCAAGGTCCACATCCAGAGTGTGATGAATTTTTGAGTTCAATGAGAGTTTATGCTTTTAGTATTATATATATATATACACACACACCTCTCAATCTCTCATGTCTGCTTAGAGGACTGTGGTCAGGAAAAATATTTGTATGTACTTAATTACTTAATGTATCTTTCATATTGCAAAAGTCTAGAGATTTATCCATGGTGCTGCCACTCCTGACTTGTGGATTCAACAAGTATTATTGAAAACCTATGAGTAAAGCAGGGTACTGGCTTTCCTTCCTAGATGAAGATGGAAGAAAGAAAATTCCTTTGATTTCATGTAATCATTCAATGTCTCTCTTTTGCAACAAAACAGACAAAATAATAATTGACATTTATCAACTTTTCACTTAAATTTAGAGCAATATCATTTAAAAGTTCAGTTTCAAATCCTTGCCATATAGCCCAAGAATATCACTAGTGAAATTGATCACACATGTATGTATTTTTAAAATCTGCAGTTTATGTAAATAATAAGCAGTTTATGTAAATAATAAGAATACGATGCAGTAAATTATTATTTCACCAGTTGGAATAAAAGACTTACAGGAGTTTGTGACTTCATGCAGATTACTCACTACTTTCAAACCCTATGGCTGGTTTGAAAATACAATAGGGCAAGAATTTTTTGCTTCCCAGATGAATAGGAGAATTGAAACCAAGTGTAGATAAAGAACAGGCCAACAAACTGATTAAAAGTTGGGGAGTGAAAAGGAAAGGGAAAGAAATGGAGAGCAGATATAAATGAGTTTAGGCGAAGCAAAGCCAAAATTAATATTTACTTGATTTGTCCATTCTCCGTGTACGTGGTTTTGTAAAACCCCACGAGGGAGCCGTTCAGCCAGCCCGCGAACTCCATGGTCAAGAGGTAGGTACCATCGCCACTGCTGGGTGGAAGCGGTTCTTCTGCCTCCACCACTACATACTCCTGCTTTGTGTACTCGAAACACCTCCTGACTTGCACCTGCTCCCCGGAGGGCTTCTTCAGCACCGGGAGCTGGGTGATTTTCGTTTCCCGGAGGTGCAGCCACAGGTACGGGGTGTCAGCGCTCACGTTGATGTAGATGGTCACGCTACCAGTGTACCTGTCCTCCTCCAACAGGGGCTTCATCTCCAGATCGTAGTGCACGGGGTTGATGTAGTCCGGCAACCTGAAATCCTTCCACGGTCCACTTTCGTCTTCGCTGGCAGGGCAGACCTCTTGGTCCTGTGGAGGAAGATCTGAAGTCGGAGTCGCGCCCTGCCCGTTGTCTTTGCTGTAGTCAGAGGATCTGGTCAAGCCCACGGAGAGCCCCACTATTAATCCTACTCCCACCACCACCGCACAGATAATAGCCACGTGTTTGGTTTGGATGCAGTATCTCTTAGAGTCTTCTTTCTCCGCAAAGTTCATTTTTGTTTCCCAAGTCAAATTTTACACTTAAAGTGTGTTAAATTTAACCAACGGCCAGCTGACTTCCTTCTTAAATTGGAAGGAATTCCCCGGTCTGGCAGTCTGTTTTTGCTTTTCCCGCACTTCTCTCGGGTTTCTGGCGTCTGTTGCTCTCCCTTCCCGTTCCCACCACCCACTCAAGGATGAATGCGAAAACAAGTGGGGTGGGAAAGGGATCCCACGGAGCTGAGCTGGAGGAAGAGGACTGACGAGAATATTGTTACAGTTCCCCTTATAAACAGCGCATCCCCACCCTTACTCCTCCTGCACTGGAGTGAGTTAAATATAAAACAGGACTTAGTTATCAGCCAACGGGAGGATGATCCCTTGCCAAAGCTCTGTCAGCAGCTTTTAGGGAGAGAGCGTTTGGGAAAGAGGTGTGCTTACGCTAGAAAAAACGCAACCTTTGCTACTAGGTCTGTGAATTCTTCCTGCTGTGCTTGCAATTAGACTCTTAACTAAAGGGCTTCTTGAATTTCAGCTGTTTTACCAGGTAGCTTGCCAAAGAAGCCAAGTGTTCTCATTCTTTTTCCTCATATTATGTAAACATTCAGATTCCACCCTCTGTTTAAGTCATATCCTGGAGGTGGGTGCTAAGAGTCATGCATAAATTTGAGGACCACTTAGACACGCAGTAAATATTTGTTGAATTGGGGGCTAGTAAAGCATAGCCAGGTAACCATAAGTCAATTAATTTGATACACAGGTAAGGAAATTATTTATAGGTTCTTTTGATTTTCCTTTTTTATAATTTCCTATACTTTGAACTTTATAATTTTTATAAACAGAAAAAATACTTAAGCAATGAACAGGATTGTTTTATTGCTGGTGATATTAAGATAAAACATCTGTATGAGCATCACCCCTCCAAATATTTTCTTCAACTGTCATTGCTACTCAGCTTATTAGTGTACCACACAGTAATAGAGGGATATTTAAACATTGCCTTTAATCCAGAAGTCTCTCTGACAATCAACAGGAAGAGAATTGATCAAAAGGTTTTATTTGCTCCAGAAGATGTTTAAAATTGCATAGAAAAGGAATATTCAGTGGGCTTGTCCCAGAGTCATATTTCTGAACTCTGACACTAGCTTTCTCAACCCTCAGCTGTTCAGAATCGAGTGGGCAAAGGTCAAAGCAGTTTCAAGGCAAGTCACAACTCAGGTGTAGCTCCCATGCCTGATGCAAGGTCCACATCCAGAGTGTGATGAATTTTTGAGTTCAGTGAGAGTTTATGCTTTTAATATTATATACATATACACACATACACACCTCTCAATCTCTCATGTCTGCTTAGAGAACTGTGGTCAGGAAAAATATTTATATATACTTAATTACTTAATGTATCTTTCATATTGCAAAAGTCTACAGATTTATCCATGGTGCTGCCACTTCTGACTTGCAGATTCAACAAATATTATTGAAATTAGCCAAAGCAGTTGTCTCAGTCATCTAGCGCTGCTCCAACAGAAATACCACAAGTGGATGGCTTTACAAAGAGAAATTTATTCTCACAGTCCAGTAGGCTACAAGTCCAAATTCAGGGCATCAGCTCCGGGGGAATGCTTTCTCCGTTGGCTCTGGAGGACGGTCTGTGTCATCAGTCTTCCTTTGGTCTGGGAGTTTCTCTGCGCAGGAACCTCAGGTCCAAAGGACGCGCTCTGCTCCCAGCACTGCTTTCTTGGTCGTAAGAGGTTCCCATGTGTCTGGTCGCTTCTCTCTTTTATATCTCAAAAGAGATTGCATTAAGACACTGATCTTGTCAACCTCATCAGTATAAGCTCATCACAGTGATAGAATTTACAACACATGAGGAGATCACATATAATCTCATCATAGTGGTAGAGTTTACAACACATAAGGAAATCACATCAGGTAACACAATCATACGATACTGGGAATCATGACCTAGCCAAGGTGCTACACACATTTTTGGGGGGACACAGTTCAATCCATGACAGCAGTAGTGGAGCAAGAAAGCATGAGAAGAGAAAAGAGGGAGAGAGAAAGGAAAAGAATTGAAAGGGGAGAATGAAAACAAAGATTCTCTACTTGTCTGCAGGTTGTCTCCAAGTGAGTTTGATTTCTTTAGACTCAGATATGGTAATTATAAAAATTTTGAAAGCTTTCTATATGCCAGGCACTGTGCTAAGTACTTTATAGAAGTTAGCATTTAAGTTTTCTGAACAAACCTTTGAGATTGGTACCATTATGAGATCCATTTTAGAGATGCAGAAACTGAGTTTTAGAGAGTTTAAGTCATTCACTCAAAGTCATACAACTGTAAAACAGCAGAATTAGGATTTGAACCCAGGTTGTCTGAGTCTAAAATCCATATATTTAACTACTACAGTACAGTGTTTCCATTCCCGGAAGAGAAGAAATATTCAAAGGTTAAGTCATTATATAAAACTTAATCAATCTTTCCCAAAGTGCAATCCATGGATTTAATAGATATACTTGCAGAGCAGGAATGCTGGGTTAAAAAACAAAACAAAACATCAAACCTGCTGCCATCAGTCAATTCCAACTCTTAGCGACCCTATAGGATGGAGCAGAACTGCCCCACAGGGTTTCCAGGAACAAACGACTGACCTTTTGATTAGCAGCCATACCTCTTAACCACTGTGCTACCAAGGCTCCAGTGCTGGCTTAGATAAAGTTAAATATGTTCTTTCACTACCTTCCAATCTTTCAGAGCTTCCATATGGTCACACACATTGTAAATATCCCAGGGAGGATATGCTATCAAGTCATTTCCATATTCATTTGACAAGAGAGCTTTTTTTCTGATGAGGTACTGTCTTGGTTACCTAGTGTTGCTATAACAGAAATACCACTACTAGGTGGCTTTAACCAACAAAAACTTATTTTCTCACAGTTTAGGAGGCTAGAAGTCTGAATTAAAAGCTCTGGCCCTAGGGAAGGCTTCTCCCTCTGTTGGCTCTAAGGGAAGTTGCTTGGTGATCTCCATGTGGCTTGGCATCTATCTTCCCCCATTTCTGCTTGTTCACTTTTCCTAATCAGCTTTTTTTATATCTCAGAGGTGATTGGCTTAAAACATACCCT
Source organism: Trichechus manatus latirostris (assembly GCF_000243295.1). Classification (NCBI taxonomy): domain Eukaryota; kingdom Metazoa; phylum Chordata; class Mammalia; order Sirenia; family Trichechidae; genus Trichechus; species Trichechus manatus. The sequence continues at coordinate 12,959,312 of NW_004444007.1, read as the reverse complement.
ATGCAGATATGACTTCTTAACCTAACAAAGAAAACCCATTCCCAAATGAGATCATAGGTACAGGGGTTAGGGTTTACAACACTCATTTTTGGGAGACACAATTCAATCCATAACAGATACCTTTTGAGGGACTCGTGTTCCATGGAACATATGCTAAGAAATGCTGGTTTAAACTGTTCCAAATTACAAAGTAAACAAACAAACAAAACCACAGAAGAAAAAAACTTTAAAAGCAAAAGGTCTATTTTGCTCTGTAACACTTTGATTGATTTCCATAAAATAATGGTAAGAGAAAAAGAATTAAAGAAAGAGGAATACGCTTTTTTGAATTATAACTCCATCTTGTATTTATTAATTTCATATTTTGAAACAATCTTGAAGTTTTTGAGATCATAATATGTTTAAATCTGGCAGATAAACTTCCCGAATTTTAGCCCTTGAAACTCCCTTTTTATTGAAAAGCTCATGTGACATCTCACTAAGCATTTAATAGGTCAAATACTTGATGTGTTACTTACAAATGAAAGCAAAAGTGTGGATCAAATTTACCTCAACACAATGATTAAAAAATAAAAGGGAAAAGTATTTGGAAGAATGTACATAGAATTATGTTAAATCAGAAGATGTGTAAAAAATTCTTAGATAAGGCGACATACATGAAATCTCTTAAACATAACCTAGTCCAAAAAGATACCAATCTTCTCACCAGGCCCTGTGTTTGGGCTAGACTGAACAGAGAAGAAAATAGACCTTAGGGATAAAGTGCGCTTCAAGGGAGTTGAGAATGATCACCTGCTATAAAAAAATCCTCTTACTCTGCCTAAAATGCTACCATAAAGGATTCATTACTTAAATGGATTTTACATGGAAAAAATAAAATACCTTAAATTCATGTATGTAGAGTATGTGTGTGTATACATTTTGAGTTTAAGGCCCAGATCAAGCCACAGGCTCTTATTAGTATCAGTTCGTAAGAACTACCTTTATCTGGTGAAGGGCACTACATCTTGTAAGGATCAGCATATCAGGGTTGCATAATGTAACATACAGATCCCTGGTGATGCAGGTGTTAAGCGCTCAGCTACTAACCAAAAGGTTGGTGGTTCGAACCCACCAGCTGCTCTGCAGGAGAAAGATGTGACAGTCTGCTTTCGTAAAGATTTACAGCCTTGGAAACCCTATGGGACAGTTCTCCTGTGTCCTATAGGGTCACTGTAAGTTGGAATCAGTTGGTGACAATGATAATATAATACAGGGGACAGCAGTGGTTCGGTGGTAGAATTCTCGCCTTCCACGCAGAAGACTGGGGTTTGATTCCCGGCCAATGCACCTCATACGCAGTCATCCGTCATCTGTCAGTGGAGGCTTGTGTGTTGCTATGATGCTGAACAAGTTTCGGAGGAGCTTCCAGTCTAAGATGGACTGGGGAGAAAAACCTGGCAATCTACTTCCAAAAAAAAAACTCAGCCAATGAAAACCCTGTGGATCCCAATGGTCTAATCTGAAATCGATCGTGGGGATAGTACAAGACCGGGAAGCTTTTTGTTCTGTTGTGCGCGGGGTAGCGATGCATCAGGGGCCAACTCTTTGACAGCTAACAACAACAGAAATGTCATATAGGAGTCCCTGGGTGGTGTAAACGGGTAACGCACTTGGCTGCTAACTGAAAGGCTGGCGGTTCTAGTTCACTCAGAAACACCTTGAAAGAAAGTCTTGGAGATCTACTTCCAAAAAATCAGCCATCGAAAACCCTGCTGAGCCCAGTTCTACTCTGCCACAAACGGGGTCGCCATGAGTTGAGATTGTCTCTACGACAACTGTTTTTTTTTTTTAAATGCAGTATAGCTAAAACATTAGGGAGGTGAGTGGATTAGCCAAGCCAGGACATGCACTAAACACATCTAGAAACAACGTATCAGGGTTTGCTAAATATATAAAGATCCTGAGCTTTCAGGAACTCGTTCCCATTGCGGTGGTGCTTCCTGTCTTCCTCTCTCACTGACACTGGAAGGTTGAGTCTCCGGTAGGAGGATCTGGACCTTGCAAAAGCTCTTTCTTGATCTAATCCACAGCAATGGTCCAGGGAGCCACTGGAGAGAGAGAGGAGCCAATGAACTGTCACAGGCACCCACCTAGATTAAATAGTTTATGCTGGATTATTTTATGTTAAATGAATCTGTAATAGCGATAAGTAATTTGAAAAGGCTACCTCTGGTCAATTTCCACGTAATAGGTCCAAGCCAGTGGCGTGAGTTCACAGCCATTCACTGTAGGTCTTAGACAACCCCCTTCCCCCCATAGCTTTTGACAATGTATGGTATCCTGTACCACAAATACAATATACAGTCTCTGCTCCGAGTTTGTCACTTAATAAATTATTGAATAAAAAATGAATTGAATGAATGGATAAATGAACAAGGAGGGGAAAGATGACTAACAATCCAGAATGGGAAGGATTAATGGGCACAGTATGCCAGAATTGTTGAGATAAAATACATTCAGTTCAAATTCTAGGAAGAACTGAAAGAAGGTCCCTGGAGGTTAGGACCTATAAATCATACCTGCTCTTGAATAGGTGAGAAACTACTAATTCCTTCCCACAGCAAGAACCCCAGTAGGGCATTGAACGTCCAGCATACAACCCCCTTTTTCACCTGGAGCTTTGGTTTAAATGTTTTCTGTAAGACTCTAGGAATCTGACATATTACATATCCCACAGAGGTTACTGGGCCTTTTGTGTACGCGTGATGCTGTTGGCTTACTTGAGAAATAGAAGTGGCTCCAGAAATTAATAATTTAAGTTGTTAATCATTTACACTACAGTGTGACTATTTGACTGACCCTTTACTCCTATCAGCTGATCAGAGCTAACCCTACTAGTTCAGCAAAATCACAAACCAACAAACATGGCAATCAATGTAGAGTCACAAAGGAGGAAGCAATTCTGGAAATTGGTCTGTAGTACATTGGGAACAGGAAGGATCTGAGCCACCATCTTTCCAGGCTGCCAGAGGGTCACTATTATCAAGTAAGTGAAAGCTCTAAATGCCCATGGCCAATCCAGCATTTCAGAACTTAGAGTGTTTAGTCAGAATTGAAAAAGGAGGTAACCATTGTATTTGACTTGGCTACCAGTGAGTTCTAAATCCATACTGGCAATGTTCTTTGTGATCCTGGTCGAGTAACTTGTTTTCCCATTCCCTGTGCCCTATTCTTGATCTTTTATCTCAGCAGCTGTGTACTAAGGTTCACTCAGTTCTAAAACTAAGATCTAAATAAACTTTTTCCAAGAGCTGAAAACAGCTGCAGATATCAGGAGTAGTTTTAAGATGGAAAATGTTCAGCATGCTACATCTAGTGTTTGTTGGCTGATAATGACAAATTTTTTCAATGACTGGTACAATATGGGGAAGTATACAATAGGTACAATAAGGAAGAAGAGAATGAGAGAGAGAGGCAAGAGAAGAAAGAAGAAGGGAGAAAGAGAGGGAGAAAAACAAGGATTTTCAAAAAGGATGATCAGGAAAATAAATCTCCAAAAAGACCAAACAAAATCTAATAAAAAATAAAAATCGGTAAAACAATAGGTTTATTTCTTCTCTATTCCCTGTTGTTTCCAGGTTGACTCTAGGCTGACTCGAAAATCCTGCAGAATTTTATGGGATGCACAGACTGGTGTCCGTGATCGCCTCCCCTGGGCACCAGCGTTTCACAGCTCACAAGCACGAATCACATTGCTATTACGCGCTTGGATCACCCTGGGTAGAATCAGTTCAGTTTACCTACCCCCAAAAGTGTCTCTGGGCTATTACTCATTCATTCATTTATTCATTCACTTAATCAACAAACATTTGTTGACTCAGTAAGTAATTACTTTTCAACAAATATTTACTAGGCTGAATTATAGGATAAACTTTAAAATGTGACATTAAAAGAAATGTTAGTAAATACAGGTAGTCCCTGACTTATCACGGGGTTTCGTTCTGATGACTACTCTGTCATCAGTCAGTTCTTAGGTAAATCAAATCTCTCTCTCTCTCTTTTCTTATTTGTTTTCATTAGTATTGCCTTTTATTATCAGTATCTTTATAAATCCAATCTTTTTGCTTTGGAGGTTGAAAACATTACATCTGAGAATGATAACATCAGCAACCTACACACTGCAACATTGTATGTAGTACGTATTACTAACGATAAGATGTACAAAAAAGAAATAAATAAAACAAATGAATGGTCATAAAGTGCAATTCATAGTAACTTGAAAACATCCTAAGTCAGGGGTTACCTATACTTTGAAAGGTATATATGTAAACCTCCGCTTTATTCTTAGCAAGTAGAGATTTTGAAAATATTCAGAAAAGCAAACAAAATAAAACCAAAGGATTTATTGTTCCTCTAACTTTTTAAACTGTTTTTATTCTGGGTTCCCTAATGTGCAATAATACTTTGGGAGAAAGTGGCAGGTTATAGAAACAGCAGGAGAAAACTAATAATGTTGATATAGTCTAGATTTTTGTTGTTCTAAGAATTTCAAAAGTATCTTTATATATTTTCTCAGTGCACTAAAAAATATTCAGCCTTTGTAGTCAGAATTATTGGCAATATTTTCTTCTCTCTTTTCTATCTGCAGAAGTCTACAAAAATAATGTTGGTGTAGGGAAGATACCTCAACCAAAGTTCATTAATGAGTCCAAGTGAATTATACTAGCAATGATGATTTGGGATCATGTTCCCCACAGAAATTCTAATAGACCATTCTTTAGCTTGAGTAATATTATTTGTTTTTACAGAGAAAATCCCTGGAATTTTCCAGCCCTTATTAGCACTAGCTGTTTGATTTGAAAGTGTCTTTATTACTACATTAATTTTAACAAATGATGCTGCCTTCCATTTTTGTTTTTTTTTGGAGGTAAAGACTTAAACAAAGTTAAGATGATCAAAGTTATCCATATGAGTTAACAGGAATGTTATTTCTCCTGTTTGTCCTCTATTTTCTTGACATCTCTTCTATTTTCAATTTATAATTCTTTTATAAATTATATAAAGAATGTCTTCATGTACTCATTCAACAAACATTTATTGAAAGCCACAGTGGGACAGGCATTGCAACTGATGGAAAAACACTGATTAAAAACACAGATGAAAACACACTTTCAGGTAGAATAGTCTTTCTCTTGGAGAAAGAGAGTTAGAATGAGATAGAACCTTGGCTTTTTGTACACTAGCGTACCCTCATCTGTCATTCACTTCTGATTTTCTGGAGATACACGTCAGAACTCTGCTTTTGTTCTTTGGGGCATATATAGATCTTGCTCAAGGCTTTAAATGATTTTAATGCATTTATTTTCCAATTGTCTTTACCATAGAATAGTTGTTAACAGGGTTGATAAATTATTTCTTCAGTGAAGAAGATGTATGTTTTTCTGTATAAATATGACAGTCTCTGATGTTATTTGAATAATTTTTAAGCTTATGTCTGGGGAAACGTTTATATTCACTTCTGATTTGGAAGTTTTAGCTCTGGGTGCTTCTTTTGTCAATGGTTTTACAAATCTAGTGCAAAATAACACTATTTCTTGTGAAGAGATTGAAGTTGTCAAAGATTTCATTCTACTTGGATCAACAATCAATGTCCCCGGAAGCAGCGTCAAAATATCAAACAACAGTGGGAAAATCTGTTGCTAAAGACCTCTTTCAAGTTTTAAAAAGCAAAGATGTCACTTTGATGACTAAAGTGCACCTGACCCTTTTCATTAGTCTTACATATATGCAAACACTGTACAGTGAAAAAGGAAGACAGAAAAAGAATTGATGTATTTGAACTGTGGTGTTGGCCAAAAATATCAAATTTACCATCAATTACCAGAAGAGCAAACAAATCAGTCTTAGAAGCAGTACAATCAACAGAACCGGGGATGGTGAAACTTGGGCTTGCTTACTTTGGACATGTCGTCAGAAAAGACAAATCACTAGAAAAGGACATTATGCTTGATAAAGTAAAGGTCAGTGAAAATGAGGGAAACCCTTAATGGGATGGATTGACAGCTGCAACAGTTGCAACAATGGGCTCAAACATGTGAAAGATCATGGAGATGGCACAGGACCATGCAACGTTTCATTCTGTTATATCCAAGGTCACCATGAGTCAGAGCCAACTTGAAGACAACTAACAATGATAATTTCCTCCTATCTTCTAAATTCTTTGCTTTATTTATTTCTACTCTTTTCATTGGTGACCAACCTAGTGAATGACTGAATATTTCAATTCTGCATTTTAGATGCTTTTCTTTGATGTCTTGCTTTTCATTCAGCTTTAAAGGTTTTCAGGTGAATCTTTCATTTTCGGCTCATCTGATATGTCTTGTACCTGGGCCTGAGATATTTATGTGTATGTGTTGCAAACGTCTTAGCTTAACCACTTTACTCAGGATTTAGACATTCCTCCATGTGTGAAATCATCAGGCATAGCCCACCATGAGTTGGAGCATATGAAAGTTTTGATACCTTTTGAGAAATAATTTATTTTGGAATTTATAAGTCAGAGATGCTTTTAGTTTTGAGTAAGAGAAAACTTAACTGATGTGGCTTAATCTGTAAAGACATCTAATTATCTTGCATAACAAAAAGTCTGGAGATAGGGAGTATCAATGTGATTCGATAACTCAGTAATGTCATCAAGAAACTAAGCTCTGCCTATCTTTCCATTCCATTCTCTTTATTGTTTGGTCTCAGTCTGGTTGCCACAGCTCCAGGTATCACAATCACATTCAAAAGAAGTGGAGGGGGATGTTAAGAGTTTTTTCCTTAGGCAATTCTTTCCTTTTATCAGTGAAGAAATAATACCCCAGAAGCTACAGCAGTTTTTCCCTGACATCTCATTGGCCAGAACTCACTCACCTGGGCCTTACGTAGCTGCAGCTGGTAGAAAAGAATGTGATAGAAAAGGGTTGACTTAAAGCAGCCCCAATTCATCTCCAGAACAACACACATTGCTGTTACAAACATAGCCAGGATATCTGTTGGCAAATAAGAAAGGGGAAATGGCTGATGGGTAGACAATAAAGTCTGCTGCCGCAGGTCAAGGAGCACAAGCATGGCCTGACATATCATATCCATGGGAAAAGGGAAGCACAGATCTGAGAATAGCAGGGAGTTTGTGCTTCTTATTGTTCACTATCTACTGCCTTATGTCCCTGGGTGCCACAAATGGTTAAGCACTTGACTACCAGTTCTTTAAGGTTGGCTGTTCGAACCCACCTAGAGGCACCTAGGAAGACATGCCCGACGATCTGCTTCCCAAAGGTCACAACCATGAAAATCCAGTGGAGCACAGGTCTACTCTGCACACATGGGGTTGCCATGAGTTGGAATCAACTGGATGCAAGTAACAACACTTTCTTACTCCCCACTCTCCCTAGGACCTTACCTGGCTTTTTTGGCTCTTCCACCTCTTCTCTTCTTCCTAACATCACCTTTCATCTTGCCATTGCACTATGCAAAAATCTTCACTGAGTTCATTCACTTGAAGATCAGTCTCATGGGATGGTTTTCAAGTCCCACCTCCCTTCTCTCCAGAAGGCTCCTAACTCCTCAAAATCCCTTTTCAAATTTACCACCTGTCTTAGGCATCTAGCGCTGCTTTAACAGAAATACCACAAGTGGATGGTTTTAACGAAGAGAAGTTTATTTCCTCACAGTCAAAGTAGGCTAAAAATCCAAATTCAGGGTGTCAGCTCCAGGGGAAGTCTTTTTCTCTCTGTCGGCCTTCTCATCAGTGTTCCCCCAGACTAGGAGCTTCTCGGCGCAGGGACCCCTGTCCAAAGGGATGCACTCTGCTCCTGGCACTGCTTTCTTGATGGTATGAGGTCCCCAATTGTCTGCTTGTTTCCCTTTCCTTTTATCTCTTGAGAGATAAAAGGTGGTGCAGGCCACACCCCAGGGGAACTCCCTTTACACTGGATCAGGGATGTGACCTGGGTAAAGGTGGTGTTACAATCCCACCCCAATCCTCTTTAACATAAAATTACAATCACAAAATGGAGGCCAACCACACAATTCTGGGAATCATGGCCCAGCCAAATTGATACACACAGTTTTTGGGGGACATAATTCAAACCATGACACCACCAAACCAAATTAGTCTCTATGGATTGTCTTGCAAACATACGTTACACTTTGCTATCACAATGGTTTTGCTAGTGCTGATGACCTACGGTGTTTAAATCCTTTTTCCTCTCTAATACATTCTCAGGACCTAACTCACATCCCTCTCAAGTAAGCCTTCATTGTTACAGCCAGATCCTAATGATCAGTCCTTCTTTAAACTCCCATGAACACTTACACTCGATACCATTCATTTGTCATTTATCTTCAGACCAATTCCAATTTGGCAAATTATGCTGCTTATTAGTAACCTGAAGTTGTCCAGGATTTCATTTTACTTGGATCCACAATCAACACCCATGGAAGTAGCAGTCAAGAAATCAAATGACACATTGCATTGGGCAAATCTGCTGCAAAAGGCCTCTTTAAAGTGTTAAAAAGCAAAGATGTGTTTTTGAGGACTAAGGTGTGCCTGACCCAAACCATGGTATTTCCAATTGCCTCGCAGGCATGCAAAAGCTGGTCAAGGAATAAGGAAGACTAAAGAAGAATTGATGCCTTTGAATTATGGTGTTGGCAAAGAATATGCCATGGGCTGCCAGAAGAACAAGAAAGTAGGTCATGGAAGAAGTACTACCAGAATGTTCCTACTTTGGAGATGTTATCAGGATGGACCAGTCCCTGGAGAAGGACATCATTCTTGGTAAAGTAGAGGGTCATCAAAAAAGAAGACCCTCCGCGAGATAGATTGACACAGTGGCTGAAACAACGGACTAGAACATAGCAATGATTGTGAGGGTTGCACAGGATTGGGCAATGTTTCATTCTGTCATACATAGGGTCACTATGAGTTGGAACTGACTCAACAGCCCCTAACAGAAACTTCCAAAATGAGCCATACCAGTTGCAGATACAGAGGGACCAAGTAAATAAAGGTAGTTGCATTCAGGTGGAAAGAAGGAGGAGGCCAGAGGCAACAGAATGGAATAGAACTAATATTCATGGCACATACTTGGAGCCAGATGTCTTTTATTTGCTATCTTTTTAGTGCATCCAGCAATTCTATAAGTTAGTTATTATTAGCCACAGCTGCTGCTTATCACATCATGCTGTCTTCCAGTCTAATAGAAGGAATTTAGTGTTGTTTGTGGACTATTCCAGACTTCCTCATAAATAATTTTGTATTTTATCTACATTACGGGCTATAAAGATTTTTGTACCTAGCCTAGGCAACAAATGGCATGTATAATATTTCTAAGGAAAAATGTATTACAAGATCCAACATAGAAGACGTATTTATTGGTTTGTTAAGCCTACCAGTACACTGGGAGATTCCCCTACCCTACCATGCACCAGGCTGAGGTGGATGTTGCATTACCTTTTGCCCTCTCGTGCCCCAGAAGTGCCTCTTTTTGTATGGGGTGTTCAGAAATAAGTCTTATAAACTAAGTAGTCTAAATACTGCCTAGCTTATTAGTTCAATGACAACAAGTGCTAGAATTATGAAACCACAATAGAAAGAGAAAGGGACATGTGAAGCACTAATGCTGTTTCATGAAAACTGTAATGGTTCTGTTTCTCAAATGTCATAGGTTTGAGAAGCTGAGTGATTAATCATTTCAGCTGGTTTTTTTTTTAACCAGAACATTTATTGCACGACTTAGCATTGAAATTCTTAAGATGAACTGGATGCTGCATCAGCTGCCCTCTTGGGTTTAGTTGTTTCTTCACAGGATGCACGCCTGAATGCAATTTTTAGGTGTCTCGTTGGACCAATACCAGTAGCATTTCAACTTTTAGCCTTAGCACTCCAGTTATACTTTCTCTTGCCCTTGGCAGGGTAGCCACGTTTGCCACAGGTCGACTTCTGAAGGTGGTAGGCCTTGGAGCCACAGTGGCAGCATAAAGTGTGTGTCTTATGGCAACTCTTTCCAAACCATAACGTTCCCTTTGTCATCTCGCTTCTGTGACCGAGGCTAAAGAGCCATTTCAAATTATTTTAACTGAGGCTATTTCATTTTCTTGATGATTTATTTTTCATGTGTTTCAACTACAGTGTTATAGATATGAAGTAGCTTTTCCCATATTTAGGGAGTCTGCCATGCCATTTTCCTGTGGTAACTCTGGTGACAAGTTCAAGTTCTGAAATCACTTCTGTGATTTCGGTCATAACATTTAATCATTCTTTTCTGCATCTCTCTGAAGAGTGGCGTTGTTAATTTCCCCAACAGACTATAAAGTAGTTTGTATAATGAGTGTGTGTCATTCAATATAGAATTCCTAATTCATCTGTTGCTTTTCTTTATTTCTGCAACTCAATACAGTTGACTCTAAAGCAACAATGTCTGTACATGGAAATAAGTTACATGGGGATTTATCCAATCATTTTATATAGTTTTATGAATTTAATCATGTAGACATTCACATTTGATAATAAAAAACAAAATTCCATCTGAGGTCTAAGATAACTGTGGCTTGTTGGCAGTGACTGGTTAATTGTTCATGAAACACATTTTTCTTTCCTCCTGGAGTCATAGCTGGACAATGTTTTTCAGCCTTCTTTGCAGTGGAAATGTGACACTATTTTGGTTAATAGAATATGGACACAAGTGACGTATCTTTTTCTAGACCTGACCTATAAAAACCACCTATGTGATCCTACTCTCGCTTCCTTTGCCTGCCAGCCAGATGTGGTTAGTTACCCAGGGTAGTATGGAAAGCCACGTATTGGAGATAATAGCATCACAGATAGAAGGACTCTGGGCTTCTGAATGACCACATTTCCCTCACCAACTCCACACCACCAACTGAATAAAATAGAATAGGATAAAATTCTATTGTATTAAATTACTGAGTCGACGGCACCTAATAGCAACAGCAAGCCACCGAGAGTTAAAAGAATCATCCACTAGCATTACTTCAGTATTCTTTACCGTATATATTGTTCTTAGCGGCCGTCAAGTCAGCCCCTGACTCATAGTGACTGCATGCACAATGGAATGAAATAGAAGAAAACGCTTCCTGGTCCTGTGCCATCCCCGCTATTGGTTGCAGATTGGTTACAGATTGGACTGCTGTGATCCACAAGGTTTTCATTGGCTAATTCTCAGAAGTAAATTCCCAGACCTTCCTTCTTAGTCCATGTTAGTCTGGAAGCTCTGCTGAAACATGTTCAGCATCGTAGCAATGTGCAAGTTTCCACTAACAGGTGGGTGGTGGCTGTGCATGAAGTGCATTGGCCAGGAATTGAACCTGGGGTCTCCCGCATGAAGACTAAGAATTCTACCACTGGACCACCAATGCCCCGCATATATGAGTTTAATTTAATTGTCAAATTTTTACTTTAGGCCAGTGTTTTTCAACCAGGGAAAAGATTTCCCTCCACCCCCATCTGGGGAACATTTGGTAATATTTGATTGTCATGATTTGGAGGCCTACTGCTGGCATCTAGTGGATAGAGGTCCTGGATGCTGCTCAACACCCTGTGATGCACTGGACAGTCCCCCTGCATTGTCTGGTCCAAATATCAATGACAGTGAGGTTGAGAAACCCTGCTTTAGACTATATCTGGCACAAACTAAATATAATACTTGGCTCACTTCAATATATACCTTATTTAATAATCTTCTAATCCTGTGTTTGATTAATTTTAGGTTCTTGTTCTCATGCTGTGATTCAATGATAGGTTTGGTTACTAATTACCATTTATGCAAAACTCTATGATCTCTATATTTTTCTTTTCGCTTCTGTAGCTGTCCTCACCCAATCTTCCCCTTACACCATACTATTATCAACACCCTGTGTTTATTGCTCTATCTCCAGCAATTCTCACTATACCTGGCATACAGTAGGTGTTTAATAAATGTTTAATGACTGAATAATGAACTCATGTAAATAAAAGCATAGAGAAAAAAAAATGAAATATTTCTGTCCTCAATTCCCTTCACTTCAATGACACCACTTTGCTTTGATTCTTCTCTCTGATCTGTCTTCTCCAATAGGTCAGTTTCCTCCTCTTGCCCTTTAAATGCAGTTCTTCCACAAGTCAGACATTTTCTCTTCTTTTCTTCCCTCCTTTGCATAACTCAATATTATGACTTCAGTTGTCACCTTTATTCAGAGAACCCCCAAACTTGAGCACTAATCCAAATTTTCTCCTGAGACTCAAGGTCAAAACTATGCCTGCCTGGGTCCACTTGCATATTCCACAATCACCTGCCATTCAGTTCTTCTAAAGCTCGGTATTATCACTTCCCACAAAAACATTGTATCTCCCACTTCTTTCCAGGTCCTCCCCCATCAGTGTTATAATTATTCTTCCTTGGGGTCAGCCAAGACTCTTCCCTCCTCCTCGCAGTCTATACGGGTATATTGTGGTTGCTTGACAATTTATAGCTTCTCTTTCCTGTCATTTGACACTTTGTATGTGTTGTCTTAAATGGCTTTAATTTGTCATTTCATGTTTGGTTTTTTAAACTCCAGAGTACGGCTGATTAATAGACATATAATATGAGCCATATATGTACTTTTAAATTTTCTAATAGTCACATTAAAAAAATGAAAAAGAAACAGGTGAAATTAATTTTAATAATATGTTTTACTGAACCCAGTATATCCAGAATACTATCATTTCAACATGCACTCAATATAAAAATTATTAATGATATATTTTACATTGTATGTTTTCATAGTAAGTCTTTGAAATCTAGTGTGTTTTACACTTCTTGCACGTCTCATTTTGGAGTAGACACATTTCAAGCGCTCAATACTCAAATGTGGCCAGTGGCCACTGTATTGGACAGTGCGGGTCTAGAGCACTGGGACTTTATCTCGTGCTTGTTTGTGTTCATGGGATTTGGAACAGTGTTTGGCATAAATGTATTTGGCCGAAGAAACTAAGCTCACTTTCATAGAATTGTTTTTTTCTGTACTAAAGTGTTTCAGAATTTGTCGTACACTGTCTTAAACTTATTTATTGGTTACTTTAGAATTATTTTCTACTTGTTTGACATAATACACATCTCCTTTTTTTTTTTTTTTCCTCATACAGTATTTTGACATTGGAGTCCCTGTGTGGTACAAAAGGTGAAGGCAATCTGCTCACTGCTAACTGAAAGGGTGGAAGTTCAAGTCCACCTGGAGGCACCTCAGAAAAAAGGCCTGACAATCTATTTCCAAAAAATCAGCCACTGAAAACCCCTACAGAATGCAGCTCTACTCAGTCTAGACTGCAACTGGACTGGTTTCTGAGACTAGAGTCCTTCATTGTGTTTTCTAATCCTTTTGGTATTTCCAGGCTGCCTAGCCTGGTCACAGAAGATATTAATGTATATGGAATAAGTGAATATAAAGGTGAGCCAAAGGACATTTAAACTGAAGGAAATACTCATTTATTCAATTAGCTATAAATTTAAAATTGAACTAAGTTTATGTACAAGCATTTTCCTCTTTTCTGTCTGAAATATTAACTCATTTTTATTATGATGCTGTATTTGCTTGTTTTCATTACTAAGCAATGCAGTCTTCAAGCAGAAAAAGTAGAAAATGCAAACCGAAAGAGACCTGCATAAGTGGAAAAACACACCTTGCTCAAGGATAGGAAGACTCAACACTGTGAAAATGTCAATTCTACCCAAAGTGATCTACAGATACAATGCAATCCCGATCCAAATTCCAATGGCGTTTTTTAATGAGATGGAGAAACAAAACACCAGATTCATATGGAAAGGGAAGAGGCCCTGACTAAGTACAACATTACTCAAGAAGAGCAAAGTGGAAGACCTCACACTACTTGTTTTTAGAACTTATTATACCACCACAGTAGTCAAACCAGCCTGATACTGGTACAACAACAGATACATCCATCAATGGAACAGACTTGAGAATCCAGGCATAAATTCATCCACCTATAAGCAGCTGATATTTGACAAAGGCCCAAAGTCCGTTCACTGGGGAAAAGACAGTCTCTTTAAGAAATGGTGCTGGCATAACTGGATATCCATCTGCAAAAAACTGAAACAAGACCTATACCTCATACCATGCACAAAAACTAACTCAAAATGGATCAAAGACCTAAATATAGAATTGAAAATGATAAAGATTATGGAAGAAAAAATAGGGACAATGCTAGGAGCTCTAATAAATGACATAAAAAGAATATGAACCATAAGTAACAATGCACAAGCACCAGAAAAGAAACTAGATAACTGGGAGCTCCTAAAAATCAAACACTTATGCTCATCAAAAGACTTCACCAAAAGAGTCAAAATACAACCTACAGACTGGGAAAAAATTTTTGGCTATGACAAATCCATTGAGCATCTAATCTCTAAAATCTACAAGATACTGCAAAACCTCAACAACAAAAAGACAAATAACCCAATTAAAAAATGGGCAAAGGATATGAAAAGGCACTCTGCCAAAGAAGATATTCAGGTGGCTAACAGACACATGAAGAAATGCTCAGATCATTAGCCATTAGAGAAATGCGATCAAACTACAATGAGATACCATCTCACCCCAACAAGGCTAGCATTAATCCAAAAAACACAAAATAATAAATGTTGGAGAGGTTGTGAAGAGACTGGAACACATACACTGTTGATGGGAATGTAACATGGTACAACCACTTTAGAAATCGATTTGACGCTTCCTTAAAAAGCTAGAAAGAGAAGTACCATACCATCCAGCAATCCCGCTCCTTAGAATACATCCTAGAGAAATAAGAGCTGTCACACGAATAGACATATGCACACCCGTGTTCATTGCAGCACTGTTCATGATAGCAAAAAGACAGTAACAACCTAGCTGCCCATCAACGGATGAACGGATAAACAAATTTTAGTATATTCACACCACGGAATACTATGCAACAACAAAGAACAATGATGAAACCGTAGAACATCTTATAACATGGAGGAATCTGGAAGGCATTATGCCCAGTCAATTTAGTCAGTCACAAAAGGACAAATATTGTATAAGACCACTATTATAAGAACTCAAGAAAAAGTTTAAACACAGAAGAAAACATTCTTTGATTGTTACGAGGGTGGGGAGGGAGGGAGAGGGTTATCCACTAACTATATGGTAGACAAGAATTATCTTGGGTGAAGGGAAGGATGGCACACACACAGAGGAAGTCAGCACAACTGGACTAAACCAAAGCTAAGAAGTTTCCTGAATACAATCGAACACTTGGGGGGACAGAGTAGCAGGGGTGGGGGTTTGGAGACCATGCTTTCAGAGGACATGTAGGTCAATTGGCATAACAAAGTTTGTTAAGAAAATGTTCTGCATCCTACCTTGGTGAGTAGTGTCTGGTGTCTTAAAAGCTACTGAGTGGCCATCTAAGATACATCAATTGGTTCCAACCCACCTGGAGTAAAGGAGAATGAAGAGCACCAAAGTTGCAAGAAAAGTATTAGCCCAAGAGACAGAAAGGGCCACATAAACCAGAGACTGCATCAGCCTGATACCAGAAGAGCTAGATGGTGCCCAGCTACCACCAATGACCGCCCTGAGGGGGAACACAACGGGGAGTCACTGATGGAGCAGGAGAAAAGTGGCGTGCAGAACTCAGATTCTAGTAAAAAGACCAGACTTAATGGTCTGACTGAGACTGGAGAAACCCCAGAAAGCTTGGCTCCTGGACTCCCTGTCAACCTAGAACTAAAACCATTCCTGAGGTCAACTCTTCAGACAAAGATTAGACTTGACTATGGGACGTAAAATGATACTCATGAAGAGTGTGGTTCTTAGCTCAAGCAGATACATGAGACTAAATGGGCAGCTCCTGTCCGGAGGTGAGATGAGAAGGCAGAGAGGGTCAG